>NW_027210681.1:700000-870000 GCF_029030835.1 Brachyistius frenatus | reverse complement strand
TTGTATCTTTCCAGGACTTTAGCTGTCACTTCCTTTAATTATTACTTTTATTCTCCGTAGTTATGATTCTTGTTCAGTATTGAAAACTTAAAGGTGGATTTATGGACAAGTCCTATGTCAAACTTTGTGATTTGTCCTTCTAATTTGAGATTTAATACATCAAAGAAACCAAACCAAAATCTAAAGATAAACGGGAATACACACTTTGCAGCCGCTTCATTAGGTACAGCAGCATTTATCTGGGAGGATGTGGAACTTAAATGATGCTCAGTTGGTACAAAGGAGAGACAATAAAAAAAAGTATTTCTGGAAGTTGTTGTTATTAATGTGGGAAAACTTTCTCTGTTGTCTGTCGCTTTCAGCCGGCACCATCTCCGGGGAAGAGATGCCCATCATAGCGAGGACCAACATCAAGGAGCACCGCGACAGTTTCTCCTGCGAGAAGTTCAACTTCAGGCTTCACCACAACATCACCTTCTACGTGTACGTGTCCAACTTCAGCTGGCCGATCAAGATCCAGGTAAAGATCTGAGAAAAAATGGAATCGCTTTGCTTTGACGGACGAAACGTTCCACGTAAATGACGTGAAAACTTCTATTATGAAACGGTTATTTTTATGAGTCTTATTCTTTCATCATCTCAGAGGTTCTTCTGTTTATTTAACGGATGCAGTGTTTGGTCACAGAAAGCGAGCTCTGCCGCTGATTCGGGACTTGATGATGATGACGGTGGTGCTGATGACTCACGGTGATGTGAAGCAGATGATGTGTTTAGCATAACAGGATTTACAGGAAGGAGAACAGAGAGTCAACCCGCATCCCGAAAATATCTGAAAAAACTCCATTGTTTTGTGTTCACACGATTACTTTCTGCAGGTTTTTTTTGTCTCTCTAAATGTTCATGTCACTGCATTGCGAAAATATTCTCTTTTCAAAGATGCATTTTTTTTTAGCCCACATTTTAAATCAGTTTCCCTGAGGGAATAATAAAGTTAGTCAAGTAATGAATGAATAATATAAAACCACATGCAAAAATGAAGGACGGGCTACAGGAATATTTCACAACTATTATAAGAGAATGTTTTGTTTTCCAGTTTCTAGACACTAAACTTAGTGTTTGAAAATATTTGCTATTCTTTTCCAAAATTCTCAATATAAAAAGATAAACACAAAAATAACAAATAAACAAGTTTTACAGTATTACAGTTAAAAACAGCTATGATATGAACACTGATGTCATTTTTAATGTCAATAAGGATTCAAATAGAGAAAATAAATGAGCAGAAAAGATATTTTCAAGATGCACCGTTCAGGATTTGAATCTTTTAAAGATGATTAATTATTAAAGTATTTGGGGAAGCTGAAGGGACTTAGACTCTATAGAAGTCCGTCAGGTGTCTGGAGGAACATGATGAAACACAAAGAGCGGCTTTACATCACGAGCGTCGTCGTCATCCGTCTTCAGCAGCTGTCTCTCTGCAGGACATACAGCCCTGACAGGACGCTGAGCATAAACTATTCTGAAAAGTGTTTGGCAAAATCTGCTATCACATTTAATGATCTGTGAGTTTTCCAGTGTGTCTCTCCATCAATTATGCAGCACCGGATTAAATCTCCAGGCAGTGCAGCCGCACACACACACACACACACACACACACACACACACACACACACACACACACACACACACACACACACACACACACACACACACACACACACACACACACACACACACACACACACACACACACACGCTAGATATTCACGCCGCAGCCTTATGATCCATTAAATTGAAGTAGACTTTTAGCGGTGATATTTTAAGATGACTGTCGTGCCGGGTCCGGGGGTGAGCGCTGATGGATGGGACTCAAGAAGTGACAGAACGGAGAAATTAGGAGAGAGAGAGAGAGAGACGGTGTCGGCCGGTTAACTGATGTTCGGACTACCTTAGAGAGACAGAGGACGGCAGGTCTGGAGACGGATAGAGACATAAAGCAGAGGATGGAGAGAGTGACGAATGAGACACTGAAGCTTCTCAGGTAGAAGTTAAAGGAAAATACTTATATTAATCATGGAGACATAAAAGTGTGAAGCCTTTTTACATTTTTTATCAAAATGTTTTTTATTTTTATCAGCAAATGAAGAAACATGAAGACGAATTGGTGACTTCTGCAGAAGAGCCTTACGGTGTAATACCACCGAGGGCCACCAGGTGGCCGGCTCTCTGTGTCCATTAGACTTCCATAAAAAAAAAAAAAAAGCGTCAAGTTCTCTGCTAAAATACAAAGTCAGTAAATGTTTCCCACAAGTCATCATGGTGTCGTTAGATAAACTCCCTCCTTCTGATCGGTCTTCTGTCGGTCCTTCTGGAAATACTTTTATCGTTAATGAGATATTAGGCCTCAAAAGAGAGCTATGTTTGGGGGCATTTCTGGTTGATTGACAGGACTCGGGTGCAGTCAGGTTTCTGCTATAGATGGGCGGAGCATAGTCAGTCACATCCACTCCCTTTGCTCCTCCCCAGTTTGTCCAAAAATGATGGTCGCTTATGGTGTAAAAAAACAAACAAGATGGCGACAGTTTAAATATCAGATTTAGGAAGAAGTGGTTGGTTGGTTTAAAACCGCCAGTAAATTTATCCCATAGAGTCAGTTCATGCAAATAATCTATTAAAGTCCATGTTGTCTCAGTCAAAAACAATCAAAAGCTTCAGCTTCTTCATTAAATGATAATAATAAAGCAACAATAATCCATGTTAAGGGTTGAATGTTTGGATCCCAGGTTTAACGTTCACTGAGTGTTTTGTATTTATTTTATTCTCATGACCTCTGATTGATGTGTTGTTGTTTTTGTTTTTTTAAATGATGTATAAAAGTGTTTTTGTTTTTTTTGTGGAATCATAATTGATAACTGATTCCCGATCATCCCGAGTCATCAACCGGTTATAAATGCCGGCGTTTATTGCCGAGTGTCCTGCACCTCGTCACGGGTCGTTTGTCCATCGACCCGCTCCTCTCATATGCGTTTCCCCATTAATGCTGCATTATCAGAGCTCCATATATCTGCCTGCTTGAAAGGTGATATGATAATCACGGCGGCGAGGACCCATCTCGCCGCCGTGTCAGACATCGTGGACCGCGTGTAATGCGAGAGGCGACTCGCCGTCCGGCTTCTGTGACCTTGGTGGCTTCTGACGCCAGAACACGGCGAGCATGAGAAATTGTCCTGAGAATTGATAATGACCTGCGCTGATGTATCTGATCTAATAGACCTACACACACACACACACACACACACACACACACACACACACACACACACACACACACACACACACACACACACACACACACACACACACACACACACACACACAGGTCACAGGACACACTGATACCAGAGAGACACAAACACACAACAAATCTCAGCAGATTGTCAGGAAATGTGGAATTCATCACTCCAGGGGAGATTTAAAAAAAAAAAAAAGTCAACTCTCTCCTTGATCAACAAACAAAGACCAGCTGGAGGTGTGAGAGGTTTACTGAGAATATTCATCATCCCCAGAGGATGAATCCTCATATTTTTTTGTCTTATTTCTCGACAAGAATTACCAAAATATAATCCTATGAAATTAGTGAGGATGATGCATGAGCTCCTCTAAGGAGGAAAAAAAAAAAAAACATGAGAGATGTGATCACATGTATGACACATGTTCACCACACGTTGCAACCAATCAGCAGCCAGCAGTGATGTCATCATCTATAAGTGATGTCATCGTTGGTTGGTGAACGTTATGAATCCTCCAGTTCAGATTCTGTCCGTCACCATGTTTGTTAGTTCGGAGCGGTTTGAAACAGGACGTGACCATATTTGGACGAGCTGGGGGAGGAGCCAGCGGTGGATCTGACTGATCTGGTTGGAAACCTGACGATACTACGTCCCGCCCACCGATAGCTGTAACCTGACTGCACCACAGGCCTGTCAATCAAACAGACACCAACAGAAACCATGTTTTCCATGTCCACAATCACAATTTTTTTCAAAAAAGGGCAGTCAGTCGTCATTTCCTCTTTAAAACTCTTTCTTTTTGATGGGTGTAATGATCGATTGAGGCCCCAGGGGGTCACCTGTGAGATTGTTGACATTGATGCCGGTGAAATGTGTTCTCGTAGCGTTGTGAATGTCAAAGATCGAAGCGAAAGTAAGTCTCAGTGATGCGACTCTGCAGCCGTGTAAGTGTGAAAGTCTGGCAGCCCGTGTTGACACCAGATGTGATGTTATTATTTGTGGCCGTGAAACACACACACACACACACACACACACACACTGATATACTCCTGATCTGACTGCAGGTCTGTTCTGGACTGAACTCTTGGACAAACTCTGCTTCTCATTCGCTGTTTATTTTAGTCTTTCTTTTACTCTCAGAAAGCTTCAAAATAGGCAGTGTGATAGCTGCACGGTGAAAGATATTTATACATCTGCAGCGTTGCAGCTCTGCACACTTCGGTTATCTCTCCATTATATGGCGTGGTAAGATTTGCGTAGCCATTATTTTACTGTTTATGTTTTGGACGAGGTTTCCTCCAGTGTGTAATAATAACAGGTGTAATTAGTTCATTTTTTACGATCGCTCTAATAAAGATCCTGTGAGCCAGAAAGCAGTTGTTGTTTTTAAATATTAATATGCCCAGCAGCTAAAACAATAAACCTGAGACATCTTTTCCTCCTCATTCTGCCTCAGTGTGTCTGAGTAGCTGTAAGTTTGTGATGCTAAATTGCTAAATGTTTGATTATTGTAATTGGTTCCCAAACTTTTGCACGGCCAGATTTCCAAAGAACCACTTCCAACCGGAGTTACCGTCAATGTTATGCTCCAAAAAGCCTCCGGCTCCATAGACTCCCATTCAACTTCTCTCATCAAATCCAAAGTGAATAAAATGTGTCCATCAGTTATCTCGGTGTTGTTAGCTAAAGTCACTCCTTCTTATTAGTTTTCTGGAGGTCCATCTGAAAATAATCCCTCATTCATTAGAAAAGAAGATTCAAGAAGACCTGTTTTTGGGGGCGTGTCTGTTTGATTGACAGGCTTGTGGTGCAGTCAGGTTACAGCTATCGGTGGGCGGGACGTAGTGTCCTTGGGTTCCCAGTCAGATATAGTCAGAACCACCGCTAGCTCCTCCCCCAGCTCGTCCAAATATGGTCACTTCCTGCTCCAAACCGCTCCAGGAAGTTAACAGGAAGTATTTTCATATTTGTGACACAGTTTTACAATTTAAACATCAAACGACAGATAAGTTGGACTCAGACTCTTTATGATTTAATATCTAAATCTTCTGTTGTCAGACTGAGAGACATTCTGATTGTCCATATCAGGTCACTTCTGGCCCCAAAAATAGCGAGATGGTGACGTAGCAAACTCGAGACTTCAACAGTTCACAAACTATTGGGAACCACAGTTTTGAAATAAAATCAAACGTCCCATAGTTTTACTAAACCTTTGAACTTACAAAAATGGACGTAAAATACCCCAAAACTCAACAAAACGTCTCCAGGTTGCAGAATCTACAGATGAATTTAGTCCTTCAAAAGGCGGGAACTCCACAAACACACACACACACACACACACACACACACACACACACACACACACACACACACACACACACGCGCGCGCGCGCGTACGTGCGCAGACACACGCATGCTAATGTGACCTGTGAGTGTTTCCCTCGCGGCGTCCTGATGTCAGCCGGGAGGCGGCGGCCGGTTGGGAGAACGGGGAGGTGTCGGGATCGCTCGCTCTGCTGGAACAGATTTTGATTGGCTCTGTCACGCTGACCTCGCACCTTCGTCCTCGCCGTCGGGACACGAGCGGTCGGTCCTGGTTTTAATGGACGTTCGCGCTGCACCATCACCGTGACATCGGCCGTGAAAACGTGTGTCAGGAAAAAAATTATACATATTCAGTTCTTTAGTTCAGAATAAACAGATGTTGAACGTTTTGTTTATTTTCTATTTTCAGCTTTTATTCATTTATTTAAACATTTTTTGAAGTCAAACTTTAAAGGCCCTTGTTTTATTCCACATTTTGCAAAAGTTAGATATCAAACAGTTTTTTAGGGAAAGTTTAAAGCTTGTAAAAATCAATAGAAACTGTGTATTTAATGAGCTGTTAGAGTAGAAATATAAAATGTATATATATATATATATATAGAGAGAGAGAGAGAGAGAGAGCTACAAGGTGTCACAGGAGAATATAAATCCTCACTGTTTGTTTTGACCCCATTTTTTTCCACAAACCAGGACTGGCCTGGATTTGTTTCTAATCAAAAAGTCATGTTTTATTGATTGAGTCCAACAAACATTATGGGAACATGACCCAGTTTCTCTCTTCATCTCTTTTTTGCTTTTTTTGTTGTTTTGAAAGAACTAACTGCTAATTTAGCCAGAAGTTGTGTAACCGGAGACCGTAACTGTTTCTAATTTGAACATCTCTTTTTCTTTTTTGTAATTTAGCAGATAAAAACGTTAAGTTAAACAGAAAAAGGCTGCAAATAAGTGTTAAATCTGCCTTTTGTTTCAACTTATGTTTTCGGAGACTGGATTGAGCTGAATGAATTACCACACTTTGTTCTAAAAAACAACTACATCTTTAGTTCCTTATTTTGATTTTTGATTTTTATTTTATACACTTTATTAATCCCCGAGGGGAAATGTCTTCACTACAGCAGGGGGGCTCTCAGGGGGGAGCTGCTGTAGCAGGCTGCCACGACCGCGGCGCCAGGTAACCTGACCTGAGGTGCATGTTTTTGGATGATGGGAGGAAGCCGGAGAACCCGGAGAGAACCCACGCAAGCACAGGGAGAACATGCAAACTCCACACAGAAAGTCCCAGGACCGGATTCAAACCCAGAACCTTTTTGCTGTGAGGTGACAGTGCTAACCACTGCACCACCGTGCCGCCCCGATTATTGGTAATCTTCATGCTGCATAACGTGGGTTTTCCTCGTGTCCGTCTGCATCCCATCATGCATTGCAGCCCGCAGGCCGGCTGATTAAAAGCACTCTGTGAGAGGTGAGCGGTCGTTTCGTTGCAGAAGAACTCGGCGTTGTGGTGCTTTGATTTGATTTGCCGCTCAGCGCTCGGTCACTTATTCACCCTGTGTGCTGCCATCATTGAAGAGGATGACTCTCTAATCACACACACACACACACACACACACACACACACACACACACACACACACACACACACACACACACACACACACACACACACACACACACACAGGGTCTATCCGATACATCTGAAGGCAGTATTATGTTTCATAGGGTGGAAGAGACGCAGAGTAACTGATGTTTAACCAGACAGGAAGTCATCAGCAGTCATCAGGACTAATTAGGCTGGAGATTTGTGTGTGTGTGTGTGTGTGTGTGTGTGTGTGTGTGTGTGTGTGTGTGTGTGTGTGTGTGTGTGTGTAGAGAAAGAGTTACACTAACCATTACATCAGCAAAATGTGTGTCCAAAATCAGAGTGTGTCCAGATCAGTGGATTCGCTCGCGGGGGTAAAATAAATCTGTGCGAACGTCGGTCGCCTCGAACACATAAATTTGAGCCGCCGAACCACCTGCGTCTTCACAGTCGTGACCTTTGAGGGAGTTTTATATCACGTTACTTTGTTCTGCTCCACAAAATGAAAGAGAAAAAAAAAAAGGATAAAATGCTCCTTAATGTACGATAAAACATGTGTCTGTCAGCTGTTAGCACGCTAGCTGTACTAGCTCGTCAGTTTGCAAAATTCTCCTCAATCTGATGAAATAACAATGAATAAGCGTCCAGTGATGTTTTAATTACGATGTTCTTATGCTCTAACAGTAAAAGCTGTAAATTAATAACTCGTCAAAAGGTATTTTGTAATGTCTTTGTAGGGGTTTAAAAAAAATAAATAAATGTTGAATTAAACAGTTGATATAGATGCATATACACTTTTATTCCCAGGCAGTTGTTAAATAATAATAAAAAATTAAAAAATTAAAAAAAATGCTTGTTCAGCAAAATAACATAAAGCTAAAAAAATATCGTAGCACATTGATTTTCTACATTTGCACCCATATTTTTGAGGTGAGGCCTGAAGTAATAATTATAACTCCTCCCGTACGTCGGATAATGAAATCCAAGTTTCAATCCAGTGTTTTTTTTAGCTGCTGCTGTTGGAGCTGCAGACGGATGCAGGAGGAGGTCTTAAGTCTTAAGCACCTGTTAACAGGATCTCCTCACTAACAGGTGTTCACATATGGAGGCGCCCGACATCATCTGCATAACGTGTAGGTGGAGGCGGCCGACCGCCTCCCTGTTGGTCATTAGGTCCTCATGAATATGCAAATCCGGAGGAAGTGCTGTAAACACGTCTCTTTTCATTTGTTAACCTGCTCATGTTAACATGTGGACACGCATTCGGTGCTCGATGATATTCATTACTTTAACTCTGAGTCATTATTCCTCTTTCAACACTTTCCACTCCTTCGAGTTCATGAAGTTTGGCTTGTTTCTTTTCCTAAAGTTTACTCAAATTTTATTCAGATTATTGCTGTTAAAGACAATATTTTGTTTGAATTTTTTGTTAAATGACTACTTATCACCATAATTAATAGATTATTATTCCTTCCACATTTGGGACAGCTCTGTCAACACTTTCGCTTTGGACTCCTTCAGTTTCATAAAGTTTGATTTGTTTCTTGTGCTTAATTTTATTCTAATATTATTCCGATTTCTGCTGTTAACCACAAAATTTTGTTTGCACAGTTTGAGCAACATGCGAGAAAAGTAGATAAATGAATTCCTGCTGCTGTCGTGTCTCAGTCCGACCTTCATCTCTGTTTCTTCTGTTTCACGCTTCCTGTCCTCTTTCGCTCTATTTCTTCTTCCTCTCCTCCTTTTCTCTCTTTCCCTTCCTTTATTGATTAGCCAAGCACTTTCTTTCCTTCCAGCCTTTAACAAGCAGCTCTCGGTTCGGGGGTCAGGGAAAGAAAAGGCGTCCCCACTGCTGTCACAGCTCCTGAGTTTGTCCCCAGAGGGCCACCGTAGGTCCTCCGTAATGACCGGGCTGTGAGAAGCTGGCGGTCCTCTGAGCCCTCTCATGTCTTACCTCCGTCTCTCAGTCCCTCCCTCTTGTCCTCGCACTCCTCGCTGGTTCGTTGCAGTTCAGACTTCCACGTAAGAAAAAAAATCAAATTTCTCCCTGAACAGTCGGTTGACCTCCGATCTCCAAACAATTACATCCTACCGGAGAGGAATCCTGCTGCTGTTGTTGTGCGATTGTGTTGCAGGTTGTTTCAGTGTTTTATTTGGTCTGAGTTGGTGAATTCCCTTCGGTAGTCATTTGTCTGAGCCCCTTCAGTGTTTCCTCCAGCTGGCGTTTGTATCAGACCCGACTCAGCAGTTTCAGTCCTCCGACTCTCCCGTCTTCACATTCAACTCTATTTATCACATTACCAACATTTATCCTTCCAACGCTGCACTCGTTTAAATCTCTAGATCTCTGAGGTGAATAAACCGAATGAGACGCTTCAATCATTTCTAGCGAGCTAACGTAAACTTAAACTGTCCTTTCCCGAATCATAAAATCCGTTTTGCGAGTTCTTCTTTAACTTGTGAGGTGTTTCCGAAAAACATTCAAAGTTAAATCGAGGTTTCATCCAAAGGCAACCAGCAGCGACGTGAACGTCTGTTATGAAGCCTCCAGTTCAGATTCTGTCCGTCGCCATCTTTGCTAGTTCGGAGCGGTTTGGAGCAGGAAGTGACCATATTTGGACAGCCTGTCAATCAAGCAGACACGCCCCCAAAAACAGGTCTTTTTGAAGCTTATTTTCTAATGAATGAGGGATTATTTTCACCTTAAAATATTATTAGAAATGATTAGAGACTTCCTCTCATCCCATTCCTCGAGGACTAGAGATGCTTTTAACTGAATATAAAACCTGCTTGTAGTCTCGGTTTAAAAAGTGAAGTCAATGCAAAAGGGCCTTAACGTGCAGTACCACTGATGGCCACTAGGGGGCTGGCTCCAATCGACTCCCATTAGAAAAGCATCACGTTCTCCTTCTGATCAGTGTTTCCTTCAGGAAATAATTCCATTGTTTAGATATGAGGCCTCAAAGAAAGACATGTTGGGAGGGTGGGGGGTGGGGGGGCGTGTCTGGTTTGATTGACTATGAATTAAAACATGATACAAATGTTGGTTAGATTGCATTAAGTTGTTTCTCTGGTGATCTGCACGGTCGTTGTGCCTTTGTGTGTTTGCAGCAGCCGACTCTTTCTGTTTGTGGCTCTGCAGTGGTGCGTGCTGGGAAGGGAAAAAAGGGTGTGGCCTGAACAGCTTATTGATCATAGTTGTGTTTAACGACTGCAGTTGTTGTAAATTGAAATGATGGCTGTTGGCTGGAGTCGGTGTGTGTGTGTGTGTGTGTGTGTGTGTGTGTGTGTGTGTGTGTGTGTGTGTGTGTGTGTGTGTGTGTGTGTGTGTGTGTGTGTGTGTGTGTGTGTGTGTGTGTGTGTGTGTGTGTGTGTGTGTGTGTAAATTTACTAACTGTAGTGACCACAATTTATCCACGAGCAGGTCTGCAAGTTTTTTTTTTTTTTTTGTCTGATTGAATTTGTTGCATTTGCTTTTGAATCCATTTATTAACAGTTTACTGTACGAGTGTGTGTGTGTGTGTGTGTGTGTGTGTGTGTGTGTGTGTGTGTGTGTGTGTGTGTGTGTGTGTGTGTGTGTGTGTGTGTGTGTGTGTGTGTGCGCCCTCATAATAAGTTCTTATATTGTCAGGGGTAATGATGTAAACTGCTTCACTGGAAGCCCCGAATGCAAAGCCCGGCTCTTTCCTCCCTGATGCCCGTATTAATGCTGCGTCCCTCTGGACCCAAATCAGCTTTTCTGCAGCTTTTTCTTTTTTTTTTTCACCGTCAGGCCGTTTTTACCTGCCAAACAAAAACGCCGGTAAACCTCTTAAGCCTCATTCTGCCCCCCCGTTTTCTTTCTCTGGAGGAGTCTCCGAGGACTCGCCGGAGACAAAGACGCAGCCTCTTACGGCTATTAGGAGCCATTTAAATGTATCCCCACGACGACCACGCTTCACAAACACATCGCCGCCGTCGTATTGTGATGCCTCATACATTGTGGTGTGTTTTACGGCTCCTGCAGTAGTTAAATGATTTTTAAATGCGTCTTGGGCGGGTCCAACTCGTGAGGATCGGATAAAGCCACCTGCTAATTTGCACTCAGCTGCAACACGTTCTGTCTGAAAGTTTCATAAAAGACCTTTTTAAAGACAATTAACATGAAATATAAAACTGTTCATCTTTAAACTGTGACATTAAAAGTGAAAGCGCAGGTCTGCCTGGTCAACAACACGGCCTAATTATAAGGAACCTATTTGATCCTGAACTTTGTATTCAAATTGAAGACAAACACTTGACATTGATGGTAAATAAATACTCGTTATTATGGAAGATGAAAACATCCAATGTCTGCCTTTGTTCCAATTACTGACTGTTAATTAAAGTGTTTGTAGCTTCAGGTCTGAAAAATGGTTCAATGCTGCAATACCAGCGAGTGCCACTAGAGGTCGGCTCCAAAAAGCCTCCGGCTCCATAGACTCCCATTCAACTTCTCTCATCAAATCCAAAGTGAATAAAATGTGTCCATCAGTTCTCTCGGTGTTGTTAGCTAAAGTCACTCCTTCTTCTTAGTTTTCTGGAGGTCCATCTGAAAATAATCCCTCATTCATTAGAAAAGAAGATTCAAGAAGACCTGTTTTTGGGGGCGTGTCTGTTTGATTGACAGGTCTGTGGTGCAGTCAGGTTACAGCTATCGGTGGGCGGGACGTGGTATCGTCAGGTTTCCGATCAGATCGGTCAGATCCACCGCTGGCTCCTCCCCCAGCTCGTCCAAATATGGTCACTTCCTGCTCCAAACCGCTCCGAACAAGCAAAGATGGTGACGGACAGAATCTGAACTGGAGGATTCATAACGTTCACAAACCAACGATGACATCACTGATGGTTGATGACATCACTGCTGGTTCCAAAACACTGCACATCAAAAAGTTGTTATATTTGACCCGTATAGCTTCTATAAATCTCAAGTTATAGGTATTTACTTCATAAAGTTGGCCAACTAATCGTCATTAGTTCCCTTTTGGTCGTCTTCCATCCGTCTCTGCCGCGTCTTAAAAGCACCTCGTTCTGCAGCGTTCATCTTCCAACAGAAAACTGAGCGTTGACAGAGAAGTGGATGGAAAATCAATTCAATCTGTAATAAATAATCCTCTTTAATATGGGGGATGGATTTCTATTTTTTTCGTAGCTGAGGGCCAAAAACTTGAGTGTGAAGCCGCGGGGTTTCTTCTCTCAGTCTGCAGAACAGGTGCTCGCTGTAAACACACAGCTGCTCGCGCCGAGTCGTGGATGAGATGAGGTGAGGGGTGAGGGCTTTTTCCTTTTTTCATACTGATAGGATTAAGTTGGTGTGTGGGTGTGTGTGCTGATGAAATAAGTAGAAATATAGAAGCTAACCTTCTTTTTTAATTTTTTTTTTTTAAGCCTGCAACATACAGTAGAGTGTGTATGGTTTGAACACTCAAAAGTTCACGAGTAGTTTTTATTTATCAATTAACTTTATGCAAAACCTTTGGACCAGTTCTCAAACATCTTTTTTTTTAAGGCAGGTTGGAGAACTTTCTGAAATAGTATGTCAACTTTATTCTCGAAAGCAAAACTAAACAAAAAAAAACATATTTCTTCATGCCTTAAAATTTTTTGCAGAGTTTCTTCACCCAAATCAGAAAATATATATTCTCCAACTTATCACAGATGTTTCATTCATTTATACAGTTTTGGTTTAATTTTGTCCAGATTTTTAAATATTCAGATTTATGTCTTGAGATGAACAGAAATGTAATGAAGCCAAACAGAATAAAAACAAGTCTGACAAACTATACGACGCAAACCGTGAGTTTAACAAAAATAGGAAAACCAAAGAACCAAACGGTCTCTGGAAAGTCAGGTTTTTCATTTTTTCAGGGCTTTGATGAGCACAAAAACAACATTTCATAAACCTCCATTGCTCCGAGGTGGCAGCAGAGGTTACAGAGACAGAACGTTTTTTTTACAAAAAAACAAAAAACAGCTTCACAATAAATCGTGCAGGATGTCCACACGTATGAGATCTGTGGCTGTGGACACGTGATGATGATGATGAGGATGATGATGATGATGGAAGAGGCGCTCGCTGGGTTTCAGAACACGAAAAAAAAGGCCAGCAGCCTTTTGTCAAAGGCTGATCTCATCATAACCTACAAACCAGATGGTGGCGGCTGGTGGTGTGTTTGTCGTGTTGTTGTTGTTGTTGTTGTTGTTGTTGTTGTTGTGTGTCGGAGACGGAGAACATGTGTGAACGTGTGTGGCAGAAAATGAAGTTGTTGGTCTGAACGTTGGCCCCGAGGAAAAGAAAAGATGTTTCCTCTACCGTTACTGGATCACATGATGAGGGAGAGCAAACTGAATGTTCCTGATGCATTGTGGGAAACTATGTCGACACCGCAGCTGTACAACAGTCGTCCCGCTCCATCAGTTTCAGACATGTGACTATTAATCTCTAACGTTTCCATCTGGTCTGATCTATTTTAATGGTTTAATTGCTGTCTGACACTCTGAAGTAAATGGTCTTAATTAAATACAGAAAAACTGGTGCTGACACACTTCTAATTTTATGAAAAGAAAAAGTGAACTAGGGTGAAGTGGAGGCTTTAATAAAAATAATGCAACTATGAAATAATAAAAGAAGAAAAAGCAAAGTGAGTAGAAAGTTTTAAGACAGAAAAACTTTGTATGTTTAATGTGAATAATTTAACAATTAAATAATATAACAAAAATAATGATAAAACAAGGAATGACAAGGTGAGTTTATTTGTGAAGCACCATTAGATAAATAAATGAATAAAATTACATGTAAAAGACGATAAAGTCAAGATGAAGAATGCTTAAAGAGCTTTACAGGGGCATAGAAAGTATTTTAAAAGTTTTGAATTATACTTAAACAATAAAATCAAGGTCATCAATGCAGTTCAAAGTACTTTATAGAAATCCATTAAAAAATAAGTATCAACATGAAACTGTATTTGAAAGATAAAAGTAAAAACCTCGTGAAGCTCTGAAGGGTTCGTTGGTCTCAATCAGAAATGATAAAAACGTTCTGGACTGATGATCATTAACATACCAGACAGTTTTATTGGCATGATGAGTGTGTATTTCCAGGATATATGTTCTTACACTCTTTCTCTTTCTCCCCACGACAGATCGCCTTCTCTCAGCACAACAGCATCATGGACTTGGTTCAGTTCTTCGTCACCTTCTTCAGGTAACTCCTCCTTCCTGTCCGTCATGCAGTAAACTGTCCCAGAGGCTCTTTTGCACAACTCGGGCGGGAGAAACGCTTCAACCCCCCCGACAGGAGAAGTGTTGTGATGCGCAATTTATTACAAAAAAAAAAAAAAAAAAAAAATGTCTGATGTCACGCTGCAGAGAGCCGAACCGACGACTTACGACTCGCAGGTCAAGAGGAGGTGAATCAGATTTCTGTGTTTGCCAAATGTAATATTTATAAAACGATATGATATATACGGCACATAAAACCGGGCTGAATTTGAATGAAATGCGAGAGCTGCTGCGCTGAGCTGTGATGATGATGATATCAGTTACTGCTCCTGAAAGAACGGTCACACGAAACCTCGCCGGGTGAAGAAAAAACAAACGAGTCGCTTCGACCTGCAACTCGCCAAATTAGAGAGCTCCAAATCTTTGAGCAAGCGATGCATTTTTAATAAGGTCATAAGAATTTTATACCCTCCTCTCTTTTTTTATTTTTTTCCTACCTGCTCACTCACGCAGATCAAAGAAAATATATGAATCTCATCTCAACTTAATTATCCAATGAGATTGAATATTTAAGTGTATTTATTTTCACTCATATTTTGCCACCTGTTTTATTACCACAAAGCCATCATAAATCATGTTTATTTTCAGAACTATAGTTTGTATAGTGATGGTAATTACAGTCTCCAAACTTTAACTTCAAAGACCGCCGGCGTGTTCAGACAGAAGGAGAGTTTCAGACGAGGCTCGATTTGAGGTCAACTGAAAAACCTCGTCTTCATCACGGACCATTTAATCGACGGACCGCGACGAGAAGGAAAGTTACAAGAACTTAAGGAGTTAAGTTGAGTTATGTGATCAGTCAGAAGCTGAGCCGCCATCTGAACACACAAACAGCCACTTCGTTTCATTAATGCAGCATCAGCTAAATTCTTCAGCATATCGCGCTTATTTTTTTGTGAAGCTGAGACTAGCTTTGGCCTGGGCTCAAAGTTAAAAACCCTCCAGTCATCCTGGGGTTGATAATAATAATAATAATAATAATCATAATAATAATAATATTAATAGGAGAGGAGGAGGATGTAAATCGATTTTGGGACGAATTTTGAGCAAAAATTGAAAAAAAAAAAACAATAAAAAAACCTGCTAATGTTACAATGAACAGAGATTTAAAGAAAGAAACTGAACGTGTTGTGCAGCACACACACACACACACGCACGCACGCACGCACGCACGCACGCACACACACACACACACACACACACAACTCAGCAAAATCCTGTGTGACGCCTGTAACTGAATATCAGTGCTGCACAGCGGCGTCCTGTAATGGGATACTGAAAACGTTTTAACGTTCGTGATTGAACGCTTCACAGGTTTAAATTATGTTTTCAAAAATATCTCCACATACCCTAAAAAAAGGGAGAATATTATTTATAGGCCGTCCCGCCCGGCCTCGTGTCCACCCTATAAATCTGGACTCTGCATGACTCGACACCGCCGGCCGTCGGTTAGGATCGTCTGAAGTGGACTAAGTGACGGTCCGCGGAGGTTCGGACCCGTTGGTCCCTCCGACATCTTAAAAAAAACTAAAAAAAAACCCGATGAGCATGTCCTTCCATTATTTCCCACATTGACTCACATTTAATAACCAGCCAGATGCAGCAGGGATTTTTTTTTTCTTCTGGATCTAATGACAGAGTTTTGGAGAAGAAGTCTGGATGAAGTCGGCTGTCTTCAGGCAAGATTCTGCCACTCAGCTACGACACCGGGCAAAGTGTGTGTGTGTGTGTGTGTGTGTGTGTGTGTGTGTGTGTGTGTGTGTGTGTGTGTGTGTGTGTGTGTGCGTGCGTGCGCGTGCACGTTGTTTCCTTGTATATGTTCATATATATCCTCTGTAATGTGTGTGTGTGTGTGTGTGTGTGTGTGTGTGTGTGTGTGTGTGTGTGTGTGTGTGTGTGTGTGTGTGTGTGTGTGTGTGTGTGTGTGTGCAGTCATGTGAGGAAGTGAGCCGTTTTTGTGCCCAAGGCCGGCTTCTGGACATCAGCGACCTTTAGGCCAGCATAGAGGGATGATGTCATCATTAGGGGACAGTGTCAAGTTTCGCCGGGAGAGTTGAGCGTGTGTGTGTGTGTGTGTGTGTGTGTGTGTGTGTGTGTGTGTGTGTGTGTGTGTGTGTGTGTGTGTGTGTGTGTGTGTGTGTGTGTGTGTGTGTGTGTGTGTGTGTGTGTTAGTCACCGCTCTGTTTATGAGTTGCTCTGCTCTGCACTGCACCAGACTCTCAGTGAGAAAAGGTTATGCGCTACGACTACAGGACTTATTTTGTATTTTTTTTATTTGTGGGTTTATTTACTGCCCTCGTTACATAATGTGATGTGCGTGTGTTGTTGTTTTTTTCAGCAGTGGGAAAAAAAAAAAGAAGGTATTCAGGTCTTTTACTTATGTAACAGGAGCACAGATAGAACAAGACTCCAATAAATGCAAAAGAAAACAGTTTTTTAAAAGTTTGACTTAAACTGACTTTATTCAGTATGTTTGATATCAACATCAAAGAAATCCATATCATCAGTGTAAAACGCACTAAATAAGCAGCTTTAACCCGTTTAGCGTCGGTACGCTGAGTGTTTTGCCTGTGAAGGGCTTTTAATTTGAAACGGATACACATGAACAAGTAACGCAGCAATTTTAACAACAGGGCAAACGGGAGCGGATCAAAACGAGGCTCCGAGTCGACTTTGTGAATCGATCAATCCACCTTAAATGTCAACGTGACAACTTTGACCATTTCATTTCTTTTAATTAGAGATTATTTGATGTTCAAGCACTTCAATACATTTCAATTAGATCAAGAGAAACGTTAACAAAGTGGCACGATATCCAGTAAAATGTACTCGGTGACTCTGTAGCTCTTCAAACCCCGTTTAGCGTCTTTAAGCGGAGTGTTTTGGCTGCGTGTTATATTTTCTGTACGGTTGAGTCTCGTCGTCGCTGCAGCAGGAAGCTGATGAAGATGTTTTCATTCGCTGTTCTCCAGCATCCTAAAGGAGGATGAAACATCTTTGCAGCTCTTGTATGTTCAGACGGTCCCGGGACCCTGTTTAGGACCAGAGGGGGACGTCCACAACGGCTTCGGGTCAATATTTTCTAATTCATTTAGTAATTGAGGGCTTGTGTCCTCTGAAATTAATTTGGCGAAGCAAATTAGTTTGAATACAAACACATTTTTATGAGACGTTCGCCTCCGATGCCGCCTGAAGAATCGAGCGACTCCATTAATGACACAACTAAAAAAAAAAAACGAGGCTGAATTGAAGCTAGCAGCACAAACAGAAAGGAAAAAGATCAAAGTCAGAAAATGCTGCAGTCGATGCCGGAAGAACAAAAGCTCAGTTAACAGCATTATTTTAACTGCTGCCATCATTATTTTATTCAGTTTTTTTTAATACAATGGCAGCATTTTAAGCTTAAATCCGATGTCGTAACGGCCCGAAGGACGCTGTTGCTCCACTGTGTTTTAGAAAATGATGCCTGCGTAGCTCTAAAATCTCCGAAAAACCTTCCTCATCACTCCTCCTCCTCCTCCTCGTGTTTTCTTTCTCATCTCCAAATAGGAAGAAATAAAAAAAAAAAAATGGGGAAAATTGCCATAATTAAAGAGCTTTTGTGTCTCTGCTCTTCACAGTCACAAATGCTAATTGGTGACACTGCAGTTCAGCTTCGTCCAATTACTCGCGGGCTCTCGCTCGCTTGATTAGCAATCAGTTTTCTCTCTGTCTCTTTTTTTTCTCCAAAAGCAGCGGAGAAGCCTCGAAGTGTCTCGTGAGACTCTCGGAAACTCAGACACTTCATTTCAAAACGACCGTCCCGATCAACGCTCACTTCTCAGCTCGGTTCTCCGAGGAGGTTTTTCAGTCTGTTTAACCAAAGATCTGATTCGTCTGCACCGTTTCAGCTTCTTCAGTTGCTTTATTTTCTTTAGACAAAAACAAAACGCTCGCCGGTACTAAAGCACAGAGGACTTTATCTTTACATTTAACAGGGAATCAAAAAAAATATATTCAAGTGCAGAACAAAAAATAGAAAAAAAAATACCTCACATTTTACATTTTTGACGGAACATTTCAGTCTTTAGTGAACTGCCTCATCATCATCATCATCATCATCGTCTGGGATATGAAAATTAGCGCCCAACCAATCCTGGAGTTTTGGGGTTGATACCAACGCTGACATTAGGAAGTAAATAAATTCCGATATCATTATATCGACTACAATGAGGTCATCAGTAACTTGTGACGCGCTGCGTTCAAATATGTTCGTATGAACGGCGCCCTCTTGTGGTGCTCACGATGTCGGATTTGTATGTTTTCTATCAGCTTCGAGTTCAAGAGTTGCGACGTGTTTGCTGACGCTTACAGAAAGGTCAGAGGTCACGGAAGTTCATGTTTGGTTGGATGTTCAGCTAATATGTTGTAATTTTAATCACGTAGAGTTTGTCTTCGTAACTTAGATAACAGTGTATGTCTGAGGAAAACGTTGATCTTCCCAGCGGCCTCATCTTTTCCCTTCTTTGACTTTTGTATTTGCTGAATTACGTTAGCCGCCCTGTTAGCTTGATAATCGTTAGCCTCTGCGGCTTCTAGACGCCCGTCCATGTTTTGTTTTTTTACAACTTAACCATTTGAACGTTAATCATACGCTGCACATGACTTCCCGCGTTGAAACCACGAGCTCACGAGTTCAATTTCAACGCAGCAAAAGCAGTTTAAACTTTATCGCCCAAAATGAGACAGAAACTGTGAACACTTAAAATAAATATAACTATATATGACCTGAAGCATCTTTTTCTGCATTATGTTATCTAAATCTTTCACATATGCATCAATATATGTCAATGTGATATAAATCAGGAAATCAGTTCTTGTCTGAGAAAATGATGAAATGTTTCAGACGTACAATAAGAAGAGATTCGGTGAGTTTGCAGGCAGGTGTGCGAAATGTTAAATCGTCTAACTATTTTTTTTAGGAAGCAGCCCGACAGAGTTTATTAGGATGTTTACAGCCGATATGTAAAGCAGACTTTAAGATGTGCTGAACTGAAAAAAAAAGAAGAAAGCGAACATCATCAGGTGTGCGAGCAGATACTGTTTGAAAGGTTACAGGAAGTGAACCTCGCTTCGTCCCGACACGGATGGAAGCTGTTTTCCGATCGTCTGCTGCTCATGTTCAACGAATGATTTATTGATTTTTTTATTTTTTTTTTGGTCTTTGCTCCGCCTGCTGTGTTTCAGATGTTTCATTGTGCTCGTGTGTGTGTGTGTGTGTGTGTGTGTGTGTGTGTGTGTGTGTGTGTGTGTGTGTGTGTGTGTGTGTGTGTGTGTGTGTGTGTGTGTGTGTGTCATGAACTGTGGTGATTTTTTATTTTTTTTACTGCAGCACTTTAAAAGAGCAGCAACATAATCTCCAACTCAACCGAGCGCTCGTTCTCAAACCCCCGGCTTGTTTAATCAGTTCGATTGCTCTTAGCTGTGGCTGAGCGGTCTTAAAACCTCGACCTATCAGGAAGCTCAGTGGAGTGTTAACAAACCCACAGGACAACCCCACCTCCCCAGTTCCCTACCTACTCCCCTTTCCTCCCCCCTCCCTCCCTAATGCCTCTGTAATAGCGACAATTAGCCACCGCGCTCCGTTGGTTGGATGGTTAAGCTCCGGCCCTGCGGCCCATTAATGGGGCGCCGAGGTAGAACAGATTGAACGAGGGAATCTTGGGTGCCTGATTGGATTTGAGTCCCAGTCAGTGGAGGTTTATTCTTTAATTTTTTACTTTTTTTTTTTTTTTAATTTAGAGGATGGAAAAATCATTGCAGGAGAGTTTGTCTTTAATTGTTCGGGGAGTCGTCGGTGTGACGGAGGTCTGGTGGCAGAGCTGGTGTCTGAAGATCTTTCACAGCACGAAACGGTGGACAGATTTCTGAAATGAATATTTCATCATAATGTTTGTTTGCATTGCAGGTTGTGAAATACAGAGCTTGCAAAGTGTTTTCTAACAGATGACGGAAAACAATAAAAAAAAGATGGATAAATAGAAACATGAACATCAGGCAGCAGTAATTTGATTTCATGAGCTCTGTTACAGCCAGATGTCCTCAACGACAGAGTGTGCTTATTACTGCAGTTTTGAGGCTATCAATGAGGCGACTTTGACGTTAAAGTATCAATATGGCATACTGAGACTTAAAAAAAAAAACTATCCCATGTTCAACAATAATAACACAAGTCCTTTCAATTTATTGAAATCAAATTTACTGTATGAAAAAAATGGAGCGATACCTTGATACTGGCTATTTCAACCCAGTATCACGGCAAAGCGTGAAATAGACACGCCTGCCCGCTACAGCAAAACGTGAGATAGTCACGCTTTGACCACGTTTTGTCTCCCGAACCCCAAACACGTGTTTTTTGCTGATAGTATAATCTTCCTGTCAGTCACGTGGTTGAAAAGTACGCAGTAACTTTCATTTTCATCCACTACGGAAAACACGTGAGATAGCCACGCTTGACGACGTCTAGCTGTGACAGTTACACGTTTTCCTGGAGTGGACGAAAATGAAACCTACTTCATGCTTTCATCCATATGATTTACAGGGGAACAAAAAACACACGTCCGGGGGAAAAAAACGTGGTTAAAGTGTGGCCGTGTCACGTTTTGCTGTAGCAGACAGGCGTGTCCATTTCACGCTTTGCTGTGATACTTTAGTTGTGCTCTTTTCTGATAGGTAGAACTATTTCTCCCAACCAGTGTGATGAACTTGTAACCATGTTTGTTTCTATCTCACAAATAAACAACATGTTGGACAAAAAAAGCTTTTTATCATGAAAGAATCGGCGGCAGGAATCTCAAAAACCCAGACGGTTTCTCATCCTGCTGCATGCAACCGAGCATCTTGTCCTCATCACCGGGGGGGGGGGGTGTGGAGGGAGGGACGGTTGTCGGGGGGGGGGGGGATTTCCTGGTCGTGACGAGTCTCGAATGCGGCCGAGAGGTCGACGACGGAAACGAGGAGGTCGAGGCTGCAGTCGAAATGTCACGCTCATTACGGGACCAGTAGCCTTTTACACTGCTGTCATCTACACACACACACACACACACACACACACACACACACACACACACACACACACACACACAGATGAAGAGGAGGATTGTTTTCCGGAGCTGCTGTCCTCAGCAGATTCTCAGGGACTTCCTGTTGTTAAGTGTTTGGGCGCGCTTGTTTTGAGCTCTTGTCAGAAGTTCAGGGTTTGAGAGAGGAGCTTTGTGTTTGACCAGATAACTTTGCCCTCCAGACATTGAACTTTTAAAACCCAGTGTGTGTGTGTGTGTGTGTGTGTGTGTGTGTGTGTGTGTGTGTGTGCGCAGGAGACCTTGTTCTCTGTTAGAGAGCATCGTTGACCTCTCGTTGACCTTTGCTGTTCTAAAAACCCTCCAGCTGCCTTTGGTCGCTGCGGTTTCTGTATCTCGCCACAGATTTCTCAGGAATTCTTCCGCCTTTGTCGTCTTTCGCCCTTCAGGAAAAAAAAAAAAAAAAAAAAAACGGAGCTGGAGGGCAGAAAATGAGTGTGAAGATGCTGCTGTGTGATTGTATCGTGGTTGTGTGGAGACTTTTTTTCTTTTCTGTGAAGAAACTACAAAGACTGCGTCAAGCAGGAAATACATGCTATTTGAATTGTTCTGTAATTTGCACGCACACGCACACACACAAACTTGACGCATATAATGTGTAGAAATTGCCCAATAATTGCATAATGACTGAGAAGAATTTTGAAAAGGACGACTGAAAAAACAAACAAACATGAAAATGTGTTATTAACGTGTTTTTTTTTACAACACTGGCTTCCTCTGCTGCTCGTTGTGATGCCGTATCGTTCGATTTTACAACATACACGCAAAATCAATAATATGAATATGTCTAGAAGTGGTGAGCATCATTATTTCTTACATTTAAGTACCTGTACTGCAGTCTTCTTGTATAAAATGTATATTTACAGACATATGTCTGACACCATCGCTAAAAACAAACCGTCCCTTCAGGCTCATTGCTGATTTCCAGCTGAGTGTTGCTTTGAAGCTTCACACACGTCAGAGATGATGAGCTCCAAACCTTTCAGAGATTACAGCAACGCAACCACAAATCTTCGTGTCGGAGACGTGAAACTCATTCATTAACAGTTGGGATGTTTCATACTGATGTTTTCTGTTAATATCCGACATGCCGATATTTTTTTAACTCTTTCTTGCAGAATATCGATATAAACGCACCTAATTTTTCCACTTAAGTATATTCAGAGAAATGAGTGATTACTGAAGTGCTTTCTCATTTTTCATGCGCTACTTATGAATTCTTGATTTCTGATTTATTGATTGATCCTCCTCCCCCCCCCCCCGTCCTCTCTCTCCTCCAGCTGTTTCCTGTCGCTGTTGCTGGTCGCTGCCGTCGTTTGGAAAGTCAAACAGACCTGCTGGGCCTCCCGACGCAGAGAGGTAGGACACATCATCATCATCATCATCATCATCGTTACGGCGTCATCGGCGTCTTCTGTGTGTATAAATATGCATTTTCATGCGTGTCAGTGTTGTATTTATATAAGCAAACATTTGCATACGGTACACGTGGAGTGTGTGTGTGTGTGTGTGTGTGTGTGTGTGTGTGTGTGTGTGTGTGTGTGTGTGTGTGTGTGTGTGTGTGTGTGTGTGTGTGTGTGTGCGCGCTTCACCCCACCACCCCTCCCCCACCCACAAGTTGTGAAGGGTGGGTAAATGTCACAAGTCCTGAAAAAGGAGGAAAAAAAAAAAAAGAAAGAAGAAGGAGATCGCTCTTCTTCGTAACGAGCGTCGCCGTGACGATAAACAAGGCCATTCCCCTTAATTAGTGCTCCTCACAAACCAATTAACTCAGACGAAGTGATGCTAAACGAAGTGGAATGGAGTGATATATCACTTAAAGCCTCCAACAGATGCCGCATCATTTCATATTTATACTCCTGACCCTCCTACACACACACACACACACACACACACACACACACACACACACACACA
Source organism: Brachyistius frenatus (assembly GCF_029030835.1). NCBI lineage: Eukaryota > Metazoa > Chordata > Actinopteri > Embiotocidae > Brachyistius > Brachyistius frenatus. Next base: position 846,472 of record NW_027210681.1, on the reverse strand, counting down.
CACACACACACACACACACACACACACACACACACACACACACACACACACACAGTAAACAGCCCTCATCCATTGACCGGCTCCAGTGTTTGACATGTTGTTTGGTCTCCGTCTGTCTTCGCTCTGCTCTTACTCTCAGCGTTTTGTGCCGAGTCATCAGGGAGGAATCAGCGTTGGTTATTAGCTGCTATGATAATACTCTGTTGTTATTGGTGTAACCAACAGGGAACTATTCTGCTTAAATACTCTTCTTGGTTTTCTTCTCGTGTGCCCCCCATCCCACATCCTCCTCCCCCTGCCGCTGCTGTTCCTGTCATTATGCAGGAAAAAAAAATAAAAATCCTGCTGCTTTCATGTGCAAAATAACTTTTCATTATTTATTTTAAACGATGACGACACGTTATGTTACTTTTATGGCGCTTAAAAAACAAAAAAAAGAATCGGCTTCAATTAGGCTGATTTGTCACCTGCTTAAAGTGGTGTAAACTTTTCTGAGCTCACGGAGGGAAGTTGTGGTTGTCACGGTGACGCGGCGCTGAGCAGAAACAAAGAAATACTCAAATCACGTGGAGAGTCCACAGAATCACTGCAAATGTAAAACTTATTGCTTTTTGTTTGACAGGTTTTTTTTTACTGATTAGTTTGTTGTAAATTAGGATCTTGTGATGAAGACGTCTTGAAAAACTCGGACAGAAGAAAATAAGAACAAAAGTGAAGAGAAATTATGAGTTATAGTCGTTCTAAGATGTGTTTGCACTATAAATCATATTTCATGAGGTTTTTTTTTTTTTACAAAGTTTGTGCAGTTTTTAATCAGTTGAAATGACCAGATGAATTATTATCGTTTTAATAGGATTTTGTTTGTGTTCTTTTATCTTTTGCACAAATTTGAAAACAAAATTGACAAATATGACAAATACAATGCAGGAAGATGGAAAACCAAACAAACAGCGTGCTTATTTAGAATTCACAAAGATACTACAACTACATAAAAATAATGGAAAACAGATCAAAACAAAACAATAATATCAAAATGAATGTAATGTGTGATGTTACAGCTACAAAACAGCAGTTAAATGTTGTTTTTTAAAAGCACCTTTTAAAGCACTAATACTCACCTGACTCTGGTGAGTCTGTTTTAAAGAGCATAACTTCCTGTTTTTGGTTTATTCTCTGAGATCCAGATGTGTCAGTCACCCGGTGAACACGCTGTTATTGTACTCACAGACTGAATGGAGCGAATTAGACCTAAAACGAGGGTGAATATTGAGCCGGAGTTCATCAGGTGTCCGGAGACGCCGCTCAGGATGAATGCTAATGCCGCTTCGCATCAGCTCCACGTGTAAATAAGACATTCGACCACATCCGCCGCATCGGCTCGATAGCATGTCGGTTACGTGCTCACGTCTGGAAACGGTCCAAAAAAATTAATCTGTCGGTTCAGGTTTTAAACGAAGCATCTGTCTTTAATATTTCAAGATGTGCTGAGAAATCAAAACTGAAAAATATGCAGCCTTATATAAACATCATGTTGTATTTCCTCTCTGCAGCTAGTGTTTGTGCACACAGGTTTGTGTGTGTGTGTGTGTGTGTGTGTGTGTGTGTGTGTGTGTGTGTGTGTGTGTGTGTGTGTGTGTGTGTGTGTGTGTGTGTGTGTGTGTGTGAGATTGATACCTGCTCTGCGATGTGTGTGTGTGACCCTCTTGTTTGTTCGAGCCCCGACTCCTCGTTGTGCTGCTCGTCGGTCGACACTCAGCTACATTATTTATGAGAGCCGCTCTCTCGTATCACAGCAGAGCCGCAATGCTGCATTTACTGCACTGTTGGTTTGTTTACACACACACACACACACACACACACACACACACACACACACACACACACACACACACACACACACACACACACACACACACACACACACACACACACACACACACACACACACACACACACTTCCTGCTATTTCTCCGGCTTCTCTTGTCGTTGGTTCATTCTTCCTCGGGCCCTGAAGACATCTCTTCCCTTAAAGAAACAGAGGATCTAATAAATGAAGATCGGTGCTTCACGTGTGCTTTTGCAGGAGAAATCTCGATCTCATATTTGAAATGAAGTCGCGGCATAATTAATTCATCTCGTCTGCGCGCCGAGGACGCAAAATGGAAATCCCTCAAAATGTGATCTTTCACTTCAGCTGCGACCGAAAATAAGAAATAAAGAGAAATCGTCTCCCAGATTTTTTTGCTGAGTAATGGTGCTCAGCCAACCTCAGAGGGAGACGTGACATTTTCAGAAATGTTCATTTTTTTTATCTCACCAGTCAGTAGGTACGTTACAGGACGCTCCTTCTGGATTAGTAACCCTAAAAAATGTCAGCAGTGAAAAGCGTCTGCTGGAAGCTGCGGTGCTTCTGTCGATGAGGCCGGTGAGAGCGTCCCAGCATCCAGCTCTGATCCCGTCGGCTGTAGATGTTTTTATTTAAATGGTGACCTTTGCTCCTGAATGAACGAGCTTTATAACAATGGACTTGATGCGAGTTCAAGTTGTAGCTTCTGTTTCTGGAAACTGACATAAACATCGAAGCATCTTCATTTAATCATAACCAATTTTTTTTTTGTAAACAACTTGTTTTATTCTTTCTGTATATCTTGTTTCTTTGTGCTTTAAACATACGCGTCACCACAACACAGGGCCTCACTGGTGGCTGGGATGGCAGGAGCTATCGAAACTAAAATACCTTTGACCTTTGATCTCGCATGTTGGCAGCCTTAAAGGTTCCATATTGTATATTGTTTTTACTCTAAAGCAGGTCTAGGTGCTATAAATACTGTAATGGTGCCAAAACTGTGCCATTTGGACTTCCTGTAAGTTTGTGGTGTCACAAAGTCGGGTTTACGTCACACTAACCCGCAGCACGGCCCACTGTCCAACCTTTTATGCAGAAAAAAAATAAAAAATGTGTCAGCAAAGAGACCTGTGGTTGGTCTGGGGGGGGGCGTGTCACTCAGGGAATTATCAGCCAATCAGAAGAGAGGATCGATGATATCAGTGAGCCTTTAAGAAACACAAAACAACCTGTTTCTGATGGAGCTCCGGAGAAAATCTTCAGAGAAGAAATGTAAAACTATACTGAGATCGTTTTTGGTTCCTAAAACCACAAAAAATATCTTCAGAACTGCAGCGTTTGTGTAAAATATGGGACCTTTAATTTGCAAATATTGTTTATGGTTCAGCACAAACTGAACAAGCAGATCGTAAATGCTGCCCGGGAGGACAATCAAAGTTGTGACTTCAACGACCTTCAAAACTTCAAAAAACAAACTTCTGCTGTCAGGGTCCTCTGGGGAGAAACCCTCAGTTGATCCAGCGCATAAATATTGTCGCTTTAAGATCTGATTACTGATCAGTTTATGAGTTCAAACAGTGAATATATTGCAATGGACTGAGAACTATAGCTGAGTATTTTAGTTAGTATTTTGATGTATAAGTGTTCCTCTGGATTTGACCAGTGATGATGTTTCTGCAGACTTTATGCCACTTTATGTTTTTGTTTTTTATATATACTTCTGTAGCTCTTTAACTTTGTGGGAGATGTTGTTTTCACACTCAGCTGCACATATTTAAAGACCGCACACGATGACACAGGAAGACAGTTTTCAAAGTAAAAGGCTGCTAGTTTTGACATTTCAGTTTTTAAAAGTATCGATGCAGCGTCACGTCGACAGGTGGTCGGTCTCAGTTTAGACGATCTACCTGTTCAAGTCATCGGGGGCTTATCAGGACTTCAAATAAAAACAAAATCTGCGTGCTGAGGTGAAATATAGAAATATATTTAAGTGTCAATTCTGTCAGGTCGTTATAATCGGAAAAAAAAACAAACAACAAAAACCAGCAGGTCCGTGTGTTTCTAGTTGTTCCCGTGGAGCATCAGCTGTTCGGCTCTCCGGGGAGCCGCGGCAGAAGGTGAAAATGGGATCTCTTCACTGTTAATTATGGATCACAACCAGCCACGAGACTACAGAGGAAGCTGGATATTAATAGAAACCGCAGCTTTATGTTAATTGATTTTTTTTTTTTTTAAATTTTGTATTAAAAACAGCAAAAAATAAAAATTCTACTACCAACAATCATTTTTTTGGATACGAGATCAAACAATCAAAAGCTACTTTGAAATTCTAATGCTGATGCGCAGAGACGGGCTGAGACGTCTCCGGTTCGCCCTGATAGGGCTGCTGCTCTGAAGTGCGTGTGTGTGTGTGTGTGTGTGTGTGTGTGTGTGTGTGTGTGTGTGTGTGTGTGTGTGTGTGTGTGTGTGTGTGTGTGTGTGTGTGTGTGTGTGTGTGTGTGTGTGTGTGTGTGTGTGTGTGTGTGAAATCCACCACAGCTAATATTGCCTCTCAACTGGATAAATAAATCAAAAGACAAATGAAAACCTAGAAAGAGAAACGAGCCAGAAAGACGAGATTGAGGTCCCCCCTCGTCCCCCTCGTCCCCTTCTTCCTCCCTCCTCCGTTTTTCATCGTCTTCTTTTCTTCTACTTTGAATCCAATTAAACAACGAATTAAAAACGTCTGTTTGGCCTTATGAGGGCAAAAAACAGCCGCTTTTATAAATGTGTGAATATTTGTATCGTAGCGCCGACTCTGCCACACTGTGAAGATTCAGCCTGATGTCGAGGAGCCGGATTCAAAAATCTGGATTGTTTAACGCCGTCTGTGGTTAGTTGTGGTCAGACGTCGTGAAGTGGGAGGAGCTGGTTTGTTTGTTTGTTGTTGTTTTTTGGGGATTGGGAGGGGGGGGGGCTCTTCCTGGTTCTGGAAGTAAAAAAAAAAATAATCAAATTTGCAAGACAAAATATGATTAATATTTGGTAATATTTCAAATACAATCTCCCATGTTGTTGTCTCTCGCTGCCTCCGTGATGAGCACAGTAAAACCTCTCCTGCCCGTCCATCTGTCTGTCTACAACATTAAACTTTGTTTTTCCCAGTTTGATTATTTATCTCCGTCTGCTGGAGTTTCTTTTTCTTTTTTTTCTGATTCACGACTCGGACAGATGTTGTCAGACTTCTCGCTGATATGTCGTCCACAAGACTTTTCACTACTTTGCCGCGCAGCATGTTGTGAAGACAGATTACACTGATGTGTGTGTGTGTGTGTGTGTGTGTGTGTGTGTGTGTGTGTGTGTGTGTGTGTGTGTGTTCCCTCCTGACCTCCTCTGCTCTTCCAGCGACTCCCCCCCACCCTCTCACATTAATTTCCTTAAATTAGATGTTTGTACTCCTCTCGCATGATGCAATTAACGTATTGTGTCACCCCCTCCCCCCCCCCCCTCCACGCACTCATTAAGGAATTACACTCAGAAATCCTCCGCTGAAAATTACAGGGTTGAGAATCATCTGCATAACGAAGAGAGTTTGATTAAAATTTAAGTTTGAAGGCTGTTTTGTTTATTTAGGACTTTTTTTTCCAGCGCTGCGCGGCTCGTGGACTAATTGCGACGGTGTGAATGGTTTCCCGATGTCTTCCCGTCTAGTTTTCAGTGGGCGAAATGATGAGTAAAAGGTTTTTAAGTTATAGACAAGATTGTGTCAGATAATGTGAAGCCGTTGAGCCAGAAGTCGTTTATTAGGAGGGTAAGATGTGAAATACATAAAAGCCAACTTCATTTTTCAATAAAGCGTGTTTAAACTGCTTCGGGAGGTTTTTACTTTAAAAATGGAGGTTTTTCTTTTTCCGTCTCTCTTTTTTTTCTTCTCTTAGGTTTAATAAAAGTCTTCCTTCAGGTTCCCGCCGCTCGGCAGAGGTGATGTTATGCTCCGATTGCTCAATCCTTGGCTGGCACACTCTCCAATCTGCAGTTGGCCAGATTAGCCTGTCTGGACCACTGAATGCCAAATCACTTGTGTATATGTGTGCGGTTGTGTGCGTTTCTCCGTGTGTGTGTGTGTGTGTGTGTGTGTGTGTGTGTGTGTGTGTGTGTGTGTGTGTGTGTGTGTGTGTGTGTGTGTGTGTGTGTGTGTGTGTGTGTGTGTGTGTGTGTGTGTGTGTGTGTGTGTGTGTGTGTGTGTGTGTGTGTGTGTGTTCTATTATTTAGCTGGCAGTCATCGAGGTGGCAGATTAGTAGAAGAGGTTTAATGTGGCCAAGCATGGCTGGGTGTGTGTGGATGACCGCTGTTTAAACAAATCAAACAGACGAGACCAGAACACACACACACACACACACACACACACACACACACACACACACACACACACACACACACACACACACACACACACACACACACACACACACACACACACACACACACATACATATGTAATAGTGTGTAGTTGACAAGGGATGATAAAAAAGAACAAAAAAACAGTTCTAAGACTGTTCCTGTTACGCGTGAACAGTGATGTGTGCACAGCAGGAGCAAACTATACCTGATGTGAAGTATTCTGTTATGTTGCTCGACCAACACCTGTTTTTTTCTCGTGACCACGTGTACGGGAACTTTTGCGATTTCACTGCGGACCTGAAACTGGAGCTGAGAAAACATCAGATTTTGGATCAAACTTTGCACCACAGGCCTGTCAATCAAACAGACACGCCCCCAAAAACAGGTCTTCTTGAATCTTCTTTTCTAATGAATGAGGGATTATTTTCAGATGGACCTCCAGAAAACTAAGAAGAAGGAGTGACTTTAGCTAACAACACCGAGATAACTGATGGACACATTTTATTCACTTTGGATTTGATGAGAGAAGTTGAATCTATGTCTATGGAGCAGGAGGCTTTTTGGAGCCGACCTCTAGTGGCACTCGCTGATATTGCAGCTGAAGACACTTCTGGATCGGAACCATTTTACAGACCTGGAAACTACAAACACTTTTATATCCAATTTTATAAACAGTCCGTGTGTAAAACCGACAAAATTGTCGAACCCTGATCTTCTGCTCACTGGATATCGCTCCTTAAAAAAACAGACCGTCGATGCAAACGTATTCAGTCACCGTCGTAGAAACTGTCAGTCGGGTTCGGCAGAAGTTCTCCCGTCGTGCTCACGTTGTGTTCACCCTCTCGTTGATCATTTGAAGCAGGTAAATATTAATGATGCGTCGCTGCTATCAGTGCGGGCCAGGTTCACCGAAATGAGAGACAGGAGGTGGTCCGGTGGTGGGGGAAGAGAAAGAAGAGAGGCGGGGGGGGAGGTGGTGGTGTGTGTGTGTGTGGGGGGAGGGGGGGTTGAGGGACACAGCAAGGACATCTCCCTGGAGCCATATGGTGGTTGAGATGGTTTTATACGGTCGTGTTTGTCTGTCTGTTCCATTTAGGATTTTTTTAAGCGGAAAGCGCCGCAGGCCAGCCGTCTGTAATAATATAACTCTTCTCCATTTTCACGGCCCTCAACCAAAACCTCCTTCTGCCTTTTTGTTGTTGTTGTTTTTTTTGGTGTCTTTTGTTTCTGCTGCTATCCTAGAAATCTGCTCGCGGTGGGCTTTGTGGACTGAAGGTGAGAGTGGGTGGTCCAGCTTCTATAAATACCTCCAGCTTCAACCAGTGATTCGACTCCTGGATCTTTTTTGGGGTTTTGTAGACTTAGTTTGACAGTTTGACAACATAACTTATACACGCTTTGTAGTTTCACGCCTACAAAGCGTGTGAATAGACACGCAGGTCGACTGCAGCAAAACGTGTAACTGTCACGCCTCGACATCGCCAAGAGTAGCTATCTCACGTTTTGCTGTAGTGGACGGGCGTGTCTATTTCACGCTGTGCCGTGATACTGGGTTGACTCATTAGCTCGGCCACGCCCCCTTGTTGGTCACAACTTCGGTCTTTATCGTGATTATAGTCTGGAAACACAGTTCTCATTAAGGTTTGCTCCGCCTCCCTGAAGGGCGGACCAATCAGCAACCAGTAGAGCTGGCTTAGTATCATGGCGTTGAAGTCAAAGCTACTTCCTACGATGGCGGACTACAGTTGTAGCTCCAATTAAAAAAAAAAAAAAAGCATAACTCTGCAGTGGTAATTTCCCGACATCGCGTTTCACTCCGCTCACATCGGAGGAGGCTCTCAGTTGTTTACTGCTCGATGAGTTTCGGCCCACACGGTGGTCAATGCTGATTGGTTGTCGGCGTCTCTAACTCTTCTCCCATTAGGATGCAGCGACTGGATACGATCCTCTCTGGAGCGCGGTCGGACTCAGATATCCACTCGGCGAATTTGGGTCCTCATACTGAGCTACGGACTTCTATAAATTTGAATAATATTTATTCTGCATTTTAAATAGTTTGGAATAATGTAATGTTCACTGTTGGTGAAGGTGTCACACCCCCAGGATTTTTGGCTACGTACCATTTGCGCCCAAATAGAAATTGACCCAAATCATTTGCGCCGCTGTGCTTATTTTTCTACCAAATACAAAAACAACAATAAAAATATAGGCAGCGGCGACGTGACGGGAAGGTTTTCTGGTTCAATCCCTGGACTGGAAGAAAACATCCTCTAGCTGCTAAGTGCTGAAACTGGATGTACTGAGCAGTTTCTCAGGTATTACTCTGTGTAACTGTGGTCAGGGTGTTCCTGTAGAAGGGAAGTGGGTGTTCCTCTCAGTGAAACCATCCTGAAAGCTTCGGTGCTCGTGGTTCAGGAAAGGTTTAAAGTTTTGGTTTTGACGCACTTCTCGTCTCGTGACTCAAGTCAGCATCGAGCTTTTTTTCCGACATTCAACTCTCTCCACCGACCTTTAAATACGTCGCCCGGATAAACCTGAACGCCACCTGTCCCACCGCGGATCATCGCTCAGCCTCTCGTGCAAAACTCGCATCGTTATTGTGTCGTCGTAGCGGACGTGACGCTCTGTGAGTGGAAAATCGATCCAAAAGCTTAAAAAGCTGTGAGCTCGGAGCCGGTGTGGGAGTGGGAGCTCTGCGCCGCGTTGCTAAACATATCTTTGTACTCACATAATCCTTGTTGTATCATAAACCAGTGGACAATGATGATCCTAATCCAGCTCTAAGAAGCTTTCCATAAACTGGGTACACACACACACACACACACACACACACACACACACACACACACACACACACACACACACACACACACACACACGATGGTGCTTCGGCAGAAGAAGTTTGAATGAAAGCTTTGAAATTTGTCGTCCTAATTTCGAGATTAGGATTTTTAAAATGATCGTAGATTGACCGCCGACGGTTCCTCACGTTCAGATACTGTAAGTTTTGAAGTGCCTGAATTTTATCACACTAAACATCGAAAGTTCAAATGTTTTTGAGAGTCAGTTTGCGGCCAAATCTCAGTAGTATTAATTGTAAATCTATACCGTCGTAACACATCGGCAACGTAGTAGATCGCACGGTTAAAACACCCGTTTTTATTTTAATCAGATGAAGATGAACCTTGAAGATTAAAATCATTATTTAGCGTCATATCCAGAAGTTGATGCTAAAAGTAAATACTCACATTTTTCTTCTGCGGCTTCACAATTTCCTCTCAGGACGTTTATAATTTGAGGCTTGATGTTCCCAAATTCATACAATTTCAGCCACGGCTGCCGGTTCTGATCATCTGATTTAATATGGAGAGAGACGTGGGGAATATACGAGCTCAGAGCGATTCTTTAAATGCAGCACGGGTCTTTGAATGTAGGCATTTTACATAAAGAAATGTCATTTTGTTTTTGTTTTTATTGTTTGTCTTTCATCAGTTCAGTCGTGTAAACTTTAGTGACTCAAACACAAAGTTTGAAGAGAAAATGTTAATTACAAAAATCAACAAAGAAGCAGAGTTAGCGATGAAAAATATAGATTTTCTTTTTTTCACTATTGTTTTTCGAAGATCTGCTTCATTTTTAATTCACTGCACGGTTCAACGTACCTCCAGTAAACCAGCCGCCCTTTAACTGTCTGGTTCTCCGTCAACGTATTTAAAACCTAACGAACTTTAGAAAGGCGTCTCCCTGTAACAAAGACAACGTGCTCATGATTCCTGGAGAGCAGAACAATCTCAGTCCAATTAGCCGCTCGCGCTACAAACTCATCCCGGAAGCCGAGTGGAGCTCGTGTGTCGCCACGGCGATGTTGATTATTTGGGGAGGACGAGGGGGGGAGGCAGATTAAAAGTGATTCTCAGCTGAACCCGACTTCATTACATATATATATATATATCTATATATATAGATATATATATATACCTGAGCAAATATCAGGCTGGATATCGGGGAGCTCTCCTGTTTTTAAGAGCGAGCGGCAGCCAAATTGCTTGTGGGGATTAAAATGAGACTGTACACACACACACACACACACACACACACACACACACACACACACACACACACACAAACACGAAACAATAATGAGGTGAGTCCACGGAGAGAGCAGTTTTGCATAACAGCACACAGTCTGTGTGAAGTGTTTCACTAAGTGTTATATGAAGGAGGGAAAGTTGTGGTCTCAACTTTAATCCCTCAAAATTAAGAATTTTTTTTTTTAATTAAAATGGATTATGACATAGGAAATGTAAAATATTTAAATATTTAAGATGGTTTATGATTCAGCTTGTTGACATGGTGTTTGTTTTCCCCCCCGCTTCTTCCCTTGAATACGTCGGAGAAAGTTATAATCCGACCGAGACGGTGAGCCGGAGCTGCTGCTGACTCACCGTCCCGACGTCGACATCTTTAATTACCCTCCGGCAGCACGTGTTAACGCGTAGCTCCGTGACGCCCGGTGGAGATACCTGATGTACATGTCGGTTCGCCGGGTTCAGCTTTGAGTTGCACCATTTCTCCGTGAGAGGATGTTGGTGCAGACAGTCGTCACATGAAGCGAGGCGCTGCGTTTGTCCTTGCAGGTTTTCTGTGAGCGCTAATGAGCTGAACTCAGTCTGAGTGTTGGTGATGTCATTTTTATGATTAGCAGTTTGGAGGCCGGTGCGACGACTGAGGAGAAATAGAATTTCATATAGTGTGTAATATAATGTTGTTTTTACTTGTTCTAGGTCTATTAAATGACCCATTTGGTGAAATCGGGTCTTTTTTTTTTGGTCCGGTACCGTAACACCACAGGTAGCTACGCACTTAAAAGCCTAGCGGCGGCTAGCTGGACCGGCTTTTAACACACGACGTGGTGCTAATATACGAGTCTATGAATATCTTTTTTTCAGTGGATATCTTAGTTCCACCCAGACTGAGCTAGCTGAGCAGTTTAGTGTTTCTATGTTCTGCATTTATTCAGTTTGATCTCTAGGAAGCAATAAAACGGACTAGAAATCCTCTCTGTTGCTAGGGTCGTTGCTAAGGGTCGGCCTCCATCCTGGAGGTGGTAAACATTGCGTAAGAGTCTTCTGGCGCGACTGATGTTTTTTCCGGGTTGTCGTAACCCGTGTGTTGCCGCGGAAACGGAGATCCCACTAACAAAACAAGTTTTCTATTTTGAGGTCAAATCGCGCCACAATGTGAAAACATTTTGATTACACGTTTCATTTAGTTGATAACTTCTCGCATAAGTCGCAAAAAAATTACACTTACTGTATTTAATATTGCTTAAATGTATGACGAGTGAACGTATGTTGACGAAAAACAACACGTCATTAAAGATTCATTTTCAGATTATGTCATGATTCCCTCCCTGATATGTGATTTGAAGCGAGCCGATGCTTCACACTTGTTTCCTCATGTACGCTGTTTATCTTTTACGTGGGGCCTCGTGACTTTACTTTAACAATGGATTCATCACCCTAATGATGTGGATATGTGCTCAAATTCACTGACTTCATTACTGCTTTGTTTGTTTGTTTGTTTACGGGCTGATGTCACCTCGCTGGGAAGCAGATCGCCCTCTTTGTGGACGAACACAGATGTATTGATCGGGCTTGGTATGTGTGGGTAAACAGGTTCATACTGATTGACTGAGCATGTAAATTGCAGCGAGCTCCGATGAGGCAACGGGTGGAAAAATCTATAGAAACTTATTAATTAGGACGCAAAAACATCTGCCGACTCCCACTTGAATATCAAATCTAGAAACCATCAGGTGCAATGCCCCTCAAAAAAAAAAGAAAAAAGTACCTGCACTTACTTTAACTGTGTTTGGGACCGGTCGGATCAGCCGTCGCTTCCTCTCCCGTCTGGCTGCGACGGGACGAGGCCTCTCTCCGTCTGACTGATCGGCTCAGTAATGGAAGCAGAGCGCTGCGGTGGCGAGGGTAATTGGCCGTGATTTAAAAACCCTCTGATGGCTTAAGTGGGAATGCAGTTTGGCAAATTAATGGTACTTAATCGAACATGTGTGAATGGTTTAATATGGCGGAAAAAGACTCCGCCGAGGGCTTTAATAGAGAGCAGGGAGACTTTGGACTCTTATTTAAACCAGAACTAGTAGTGAAGTAGATACAAAAAATAAAAAAAACCTCCCATGACTCAAGTTTTCTGACCTTATTTTAACCTCAAATGACAATTTGTCAATCTCCGTGAAGTTCAACATCCAAAAACCTTTCAACCGTGAAAACCCCCAAATTTATGAGTAACTTCAGTTGATATTTGAGGCACTTGGAAAAGCACAGCATCTTTTTTCAATCGGTCGTCTGTTTAAAGTGTTTTCTTAGGCTGTGTGTGTTTCCGTTGCAGAATAAAGCATGCCGCAAGTATGGAAATATCCAGAGAGTAAAAGTAATGAAAAATCATTGTACAATGAAGTAGATTGTTACTATGGATGCAAATTAGTTTAATTATGTTTTATGTTTTTAGCCTAAGATGCAGTTTCCCCTCTAAAAAGGAATAAAAGAAATGAAGATGGTTTTGCAGCAACATTTAAACGATAAGAAAAATATTATTATTAACATTAAAGCTGCTTTGTGAAGCTTCATATCAACATCAACTCCATTACCATTTAGAGTTGCAACCCGGTATCACGGCAAAACGTGAAATAGACACGCCCAGTAGGCCAGAGCGTGGCCATCTCACGTTTTGCCGTACTGGACGGGCGTGTCTATTTCACGCTTTGCCGTGATACCGGGTTGCAACTCTAACGGGGGTGACGTGGACGAGAGCTGCTGGTGCTCATGAATAAAAGAACACACTGGTGTGCAGGTCCACTGAGATCAGAGGCCAGATGTGTCTCTGATCACCTGAGCAGGTAATTATGGTCGGAGCTCCTCCAGAAAATTGGAGGACCGGAGCAACCGATGGACTTAATGATCAGTAGATTACACACACACACACACACACACACACACACACACACACACACACACACACACACACACACACACACACACACACACACACACACACACACACACACACACACACACACACACACCTAACTGATATTTGTATTTTACATGAGATAACTTGTCAGACTGCTTCATTATTGCTGTCTCTCTTTCAATTGGTTAGTCTGGAACAAGATATTTCACCTTATTCCCCCCCCCTCTCCTCCCTCCTCTCCTCCCCCCTCTCCTCCCCCTCTCCTCCCACCTCTTATTTGATCAATCATGTGTACCTTGCGAACAACTAGCTCTTTGAAATGAGCTGCCCAAGTTCCCGTGTGGACGTTTCTCAGACGTCAATCAGCCAATGACTCTCGAACAGGTCACTTCAAGAAAATATCTAAAACTTTGTCATGTTTGTTTGCTTTTTTTTTTTTTTAACTTCAGTGCATCAGAGGGCAGCTGGAAATCAGAGATGCACCATGTGGTTTCGTCTCTCTGCCGGTGTGTGTGTGTGTGTGTGTGTGTGTGTGTGTGTGTGTGTGTGTGTGTGTGTGTGTGTGTGTGTGTGTGTGTGTGTGTGTGTGTGTGTGTGTGTGATCTGCCTGCATGTGGAGATGAAGAGCAGATAAAGAGTGTAACTCTGTAGACTAGTGGAAAAGTCTCCAGGGGCGAAAAGCCACTACAATCAGCCAAACGGAGATGACATTAACCCCCCACAGGGACACAGGCTCGGGTGTGTGTGTGTGTGTGTGTGTGTGTGTGTGTGTGTGTGTGTGTGTGTGTGTGTGTGTGTGTGTGTGTGTGTGTGTGTGTCTTCTGATCAAGTTAAACCGTCCTCATCGCTTCTTACATCATTAGCTCAAGAAAGAGAGGGCTGTACTTTTGCGTGTGCTGTAATGTTTGTGCTTTTATTTGTGTTTTTGCATCCCTGCGTGTGTGTGTGTGTGTGTGTGTGTGTGTGTGTGTGTGTGTGTGTGTGTGTGTGTGTGTGTGTGTGTGTGTGTGTGTGTGTGTGTGTGTGTGCGCGTGTGTGTGTGTGTGTGTGTGTGTGTCGACGTATTTGAGGGTGTCTTCTGACAAACGCTCTTTTAATCAAACACTTGAGATTCTTCTTTCTTTAATTATGTGCAACTTAATGACTCGTGGAGTTTTGTTGTCTTCATTAAAACACAAACATTCTTCCTGCTCTCTTTCTTTCTGAAGTTGAACTGTTCAAACTTTTTACCAGACGTTTAATAAAATAAGAAATGATAGAAAAATTGATGCTGTTGTCCAATGAAAGTCTGTCGTATCCGCAGTTAAACTTAAAACAACATTCCCACCATGTATTTGCTTTGCTTTGAAAATATCCCTAAAGCAGGAATCCCACAAATTAAAACTTTTATAATTAAAAGTTATTTTACTAATCTAGTTTTTACAGTGAAATAATTTCACATTTTAATTTTTTCACTCAACAGTTTAGTTTTACTGTTGCAGGGAAATATTTATTAGTTCCTGTTTTGGGGATAAAAACATGATGATAAAAAAGAAGAGCTGTAAAGAAAGTAAAATAAACAGGAAGAGGGATGCATTTTAAGTTACAGTGACAACAAAATACAGGACGTCTTTATTCAACATTGGTTAAATGCATCAAGAAAACACGTCAAATGAAAGTGTTTTTGCTGACAGACTTGACGTAATGCAGCAGCACAGAGCCGTTACAACCCATTTAGTTGGGAGACATTTCCTCTAAAACATTTTTATATTTCCTAAAATATTTATAAGTATTTACCTCCAGCGAGCGCAAAAAAAGTAGAGAGAAACTCCGACCTGGACTGCAGTTTTCAGGCAGAAAATAAATGAAAAAAAATATTCTCGAGCGTTATTACAGGAAGGAGAGCTGGGAGGTAATGTGAGGAAAAAGTTGTCGGAGAGACGGACGGTGAAACGCTGACAAAGAGAGGACAGGGACAGAAACGCAGTAATTGTGTGATAGAGAGAGTTGTAGACAAGACGAGCTGCCAGGGTGATTAATGAGACGCTGAAGCAGCTCCAGCCTCCAGGAAAAAGTTTATATTAAGTGTCTATTCAGTCCAGGTACTTTTTAAAATCCATTAAAATGCGCTGTATATATCAGAGAACAAAAATAAAAGGTTTCCTCTGCACCCTAATGGCCACATGTTTTTTTTAAGCCCGTTTGAATCTGTAACAGTGATTCATCATCTTGTTAAAATAAAGGAAGCAGATATCACACCTGTTATAATATTCAGGCCCCGATATAATATGTGCACATTTTTCATCCAGCGAGGTATTAAATGTGGTTTTGTTTTCTTAAAGACACGTTCAGTCTGAAGTATTTCATTGTTTTGATTTAGAGGAGAAAAAAAAACCTGAGCTGAGATTTCTTATTTTCTCACTTAACATGTCAGAGGTGTTAAAATGAAGTTATGTCTTCTTTGTTAACGTCCAATGAACCCTCAGACAAAATTAAACGAAACTTTCTAGACGTGTATTTATGATAATTTAATTTAAATTGGTCTGAGAGTCTCCGGGGAAAAAAAAAAAAAAAAAAAAGGATTTGCTCAGCTATTACAGGTAAATTAGAATTTCATTAAACAATGCAAACAGATTTAGAGCAAAAATAATGAAAATACAGTTTTATTAAACTGTTAAAAAGATCATGTCAATAAATCCTGGGGGGTGGTGGTGGTGGTGTGGGGAGAGGGGGGGATTCAAGTTCACCACACAACGTCACATAAACGGGCCATTTAACGCCTCGTACTCCAGGCATCCAATTTGTAATTCAAGTTTTTTTTTTTTTTTTTTTTTTTTTTTTTACTTGTTAAGAAGCAAAGATAACCTTGATGATGACATCACTGTGACATCATCAGAAGGCACCGCTATTATCGCAGGATTAGTAGCGACGGAAATGAAACCAACTTTGACTGGTAGAATTAGTGAATTAGCCCCGAAGAAAGACTTAAAACACCCCGCCAGCAAAAAAACGAATCCCTGACTCATCCTCACCTCTCTATGGGGACGTCTTCCTCCTCCTCCTCCTCCTCCTCCTCCTCCTCCTGTTTCTCTTTCCTCCGCTGTGACCTGTTTGGTAACAAGCGACCGGCTGTCATTAAACAGCGCTAATCTAACTTTTAATGAAGCTGTCGGTGGGAATTACTGGCCGTCACCGCGTCCACAGAAACACCCCGAGACAAAGGACCTGAGATGGAAAAACAGTCTCATTAAGTCTGATAGTTATTGTCGTGGTTACCGTCAGCCCCGTTACCGTGGACACAATCTGACGGCGTTAAGTGCCGTGTTGTTGCTCGAGGCCGACCTTCGCAAAAGTTTTCACGTCCTCGGTGTGTGCATTTGGAAACGCCGGCGTTTGTTTGCCCTGCGGATCAACCGTCTGCCTACATTTGAATCCATATCAACGGGATCGCCGCGATGAGTTTCCTTCTATACCTCAGGCAGGGTTTTAATACGCTGCAAGGTTATTCTGTGTTTACAGTTACATGGAAGTACTGGAAATACAAACCTGGCTGGAAGGTAGGAAGCCAATCTAAAGAGTTGTACTTGTATATCGACAGAAATGCACGTCTGCAAACCTCAGGTCCAGAGAAGTTGTTGTAAAATATGATTAAAAACAAGAATCAGATTTGTTAAATGAGCAAAAGCCCAGTTTGTCCCTTCTGGGCTGCTGTAGAAACACGACGGTATACATGTCAATATGAGGGAATAATTCAAAAGTACTGAAAGCACATTGATTCCCAGTTTCAGGTGATTATACAAGAATTAAAATATAATTCTGAATATCCATTCATCAATATATTTCTCAATAGATCCACACTGAATTTTTAATTCAGTTTTAATTTGACTGACAAAAGTACAAAGAAAAGATTTACTATATTTCTTTAATGTGAATTTTCTTTGAATATTTTTGCCTTCAACACGCAAGTTAAAAGTTGTTTTATCTTCACAACTGTTGCTCAGTGAAAATCTGGGAAATCTTTTCTTTATACTTTAGTTAGTTAAACAAACATGAAAAGAGAATTAAGAGCATTTTTTTCTGGAAATGTAGTTTCTCCATGAAGTATATATATATATATATATATATATATATATATTTCCTCTAACGGCTTTGAACAGAAACTGTTTTTCTGTTTTGTTTTATGAGCTAATCAGCGTCTGAATGTGTTTCAACTCGTCTTCATCAGGTCGTCTGTGAAACTGCAACAGAAACACTGATTGTTGATTAAATCACTGATGCACGATTCGAGAGTTTCGTGATGAGGACGCCGATAAGAACCAATCCCACTGATTTATTTTGGACATTTTAGAAACTTAACAGTGTTTTTCAGTGTTGTTGTTACTTGTGTGTCACAGTGTGCGTGATGAGTTTGTAAATTGCGTAACACATCATTCGGATTCATCGGTGACCGGTGACGTCGTTTATTTCTAAACTATTTATTTTCTCTGAAAACAAATTCACAGTCGCCCACACTGTTTGCTCCGCGAGGTCAAAGGTCGCGCTGACTGACGCACAGCTCGCGCGTAAACCGCCCCGTATCTCGCGGTTACGGTCAGCGGCGCGTCGCGGTTGGCCGACAGACGGGACGCTCGGGCGGCGGCAGCAGCTGTCGGCGTTGCGGCAGCAGATGTAAATAACGGTCCGAGATCACAAGCGCGCATTCACAGCTCGTACACAAACACTCGCTCGTAGAGGAACACCTCCCACGGCACCCTGGGAAATTCTCCTGCACTCGTCTGCCATCTGTTAGAGAACAACGTGGAGGAAAGATGGAGAGGAGGGGAACAGGTGGGGAGGAAGCCCATCGAGTGCAGGTGGTGGGTTAGTCAGACATGAAGACGAGGAATTGATGGAAGTAAAAGAAACCACAATGTTTACAGTCAGCTTTACACCAACAAAACACAACTGGGTGACAGAAGAAGAGACAAACTGCATGATGGTTGATAATAGAAAACGTGTTTACATTGCAAAAACCAAATTGGATGAAATAATACCTTAAAACCAAACACAGACTGGATATAAAAGAGTTCGTAGCTTCAGATCTGTAAAATGGTTCCGATCCAGAAGTGCCTTCAGCTGCAATACCAGCGAGTGCCACTAGAGGTCGGCTCCAAAAAGCCTCCGGCTCCATAGACTCCCATTCAACTTCTCTCATCAAATCCAAAGTGAATAAAATGTGTCCATCAGTTATCTCGGTGTTGTTAGCTAAAGTCACTCCTTCTTATTAGTTTTCTGGAGGTCCATCTGAAAATAATCCCTCATTCATTAGAAAAGAAGATTCAAGAAGACCTGTTTTTGGGGGCGTGTCTGTTTGATTCCAGCTCTTCCAAATATGGTCACTTCCTGCTCCAAACCGCTCCAAACAAGCATTGTAAGCTAACTCATCAATAGCATATCAAAATTGAAAAAAAAACATGGTAGTTTTCACATGAAATGACATCACATCCTGACATCACAGCCTCGATGCGTTTCGTTTGTAACTTCCTGAAGTCATAATGTGTGTTACGTGCAGGACGATGCGGCGTCACGCTGACATCTGTGACTCTGCAGCTTCTCCACGTGGAGCCGGAGATCTGATGAGCTGCTGCAACACCTTGTTGCATATATTTTAATCCTAATGAGAAAAACACCGGTTGCTGTAACTCCTTCACACTTCAAACTAACAAGTTAGATTCAATACCAGACATCCAGTAAGACAGCCGTGTTGGCGGGAAAAAAAACAAAAACAGTTGGTAATTGCTAAATAATGAGCTAATTGGAGCATTTTGTGAAACGCGACATCTCAAAGAACAAGACGTAGTAGAAACTTCATTCTTACGCCGCGGGAACTCAACAGGAAGTAGATGGTCTGATTAGCTGTTGTTGTTCCTTCCTGCATAATTTAGCATTTTAATGAGCTCAAATATAACTTCTCTTTACATTCTTGATGATAAACTTCTGAGACGTGTTCGTGGGGCGTCTCGGATTACTCGCCCACATTTTGGCGACCTTGGACGAGTCCTGGGACGGCTCCACCCATCTTCAACCTCAGCCGAGGTTTAATCTGTCAAAAGTACGCAGCAAATGGCAGAATATTAATACGTTTGCATTGTGCATAACTCACTTTAATACTATATACCTGCTACTTCCGTGTTCTGACCTAGATATCCTTTTATCTCCTTTCAGTTTTGTAGAGACACTCGCAAAAAAAAAAAAAAGACATTAATAAATTCTCCAAAGACAAATTAATCCTTTTATTTTGTATGCTTTTCTTCTTTATGAGCATTTATTCTGCCGGAGGTTTCATTTTTTGTAAATGATGAATATCTTGTTTTGAGAACGGGGCTCATTCATTTCCACCTCCTGTCAGCGGAGTGAGTCGGGAACAGACTCCGATGTGTGCCTTCCAACAATCTGCTCCCCTGCTGTCTATTCATCTCTAGTAATTTCCTCACCTCACTAAGTTCATAATTATAAGTCTGCGCAGCCATTATTAGTGCTTCAAAACAAACAACAGAGCCCCTGCAGCTGAGAAGCCAGCCATGACAGCCTAAATACTCTTCCTTTCCTTTTTTATTAGCCAGCTTATTAACATTTTAGCCATCAGGGCTTTCAAGAGCCGAGCTGCCACACAGAAATGATAAAATTTAATATCCAAAAGATTACTCCAAGTAAGTTTGACATTGTTATTATTATTGTGAAATGAATTATGGAGACTTTGATAGCAGAATGAGACATCCGGCTTTTAAAAGTTTTGACATTCACTCTTACAAAGTAATACGTGTTTTGAATAACGGAGGATGAAGTAAAACATCCTTGCTGGAAAAATGTATTATAGGAGTCATGTGTCATGTCATGTGTTGATAAACAGAAATGTAGGTAAACAAAAAGGAACACATGACACCATCTACAGATATTTATTGACTTGTAAATTTACAGTTATATTTTTAGTAAAATGTTGTGTTTAGAAAAGGAGGCGCCTGTGTGTGTGTGTGTGTGTGTGTGTGTGTGTGTGTGTGTGTGTGTGTGTGTGTGTGTGTGTGTGTGTGTGTGTGTGTGTGTGTGTGTGTGTGTGTGTGTGTGTGTCTCGCTATGAACGTGGGTAAACAAAAACCACGTGACTGCTTTTTCATTACAACTCATCACATGTCGGACTTTAAAAAATACTTTACTGATGGTCATTATCAGAGAGAAGCTCTTTGATTCAACAGTTGGACCCACGAACACGCAACAGATTTGTTCTCGTCATTAACGGATGTTGTTAATTACAACTCGAACCTGCCAAAACAGAAGTGAGATAAACGAAGGATGTGTGAGGAGATCAGGAGCAGACATCAGAAAACATTAAAGAAAATTGTATTTGATCAAAGAAAAAAGCAAAATAAAAAATGGGGTTGGTGAGCTGCTCCGGTTTGATCTTTCCTCCCGGAGGGAATTCGTTCCTGGAATCAAACAGTCTGCTGCAGAACAGCAAAAATTACATCTCACAAACATTTAAAGAGTTAAAGATTAAGGCGGTCTGGAGTTACGAACAGGTGGGACAAAGAGACGCACGACAAGTGAATATTAAAATCTGAAATGATCCTCAACTTCTGGAAGTTGTAGAGGTCAAATCTGCAGCCTCCCTCTTCTTCCCTTAATTACAACACACACACACACACACACACACACACACACACACACACACACACACACACACACACACACACACACACACACACACACACACACACACACACACACACACACACACTCAAATGCAATCGTCAGACAGGCAGATGTCCGGAGCGCCGACGGTAACGACCTCGCATGAGTTCCGGAAAGACTCAGAACAAAAGCTATCGGATTATCAGAGGGGTGACATCACAAAAAACAAGGATCAGACCAGGAAGAGGGCAATTCAGACCACACACACACACACACACACACACACACACACACACACACACACACACACACACACACACACACACACACACACACACACACACACACACACACACACACACACAATCCCTAACTTCACATGCCAGCATCGTAACCAGAGACCACAGAGCAACTAAAGTCAGATTAGTGGAAACTGGTCAACTGGTTTTTTTTCTCCCTTACAAACATTCTGGAAACAACAAAATATGAATCAGCTGCAAGAAAAAATAAACAAACAAAAACCAATGATCGATTCTAATTTAATTATTTAACAGCACATCTGAAAACAAAATCCTCCCCAAGTCTATAAAAATGTTCAGTAATCCCTTCAATCTGGTACGTTCACCGTGTGCAGCCACAGTACCGGACCGCCCGGCTCTCTTTTTTTAACGGCTCGACCCGACTCATTAATGCTGAAGCCTGAGACCTCATCACATCGCACCGGGCTCACCGACTCCTCCATGGCCACCAGTCCGGCCGCCCGGTTATTACCTTCAAGACTTCGTGAGCACTGAGCTGTACAGTATTGCTGTCAGGTGTGTGTGTGTGTGTGTGTGTGTGTGTGTGTGTGTGTGTGTGTGTGTGTGTACACACCGTTGTGTACATGTGATTTCACGATTCCTGTCTTTGTAAAAACGTCTGAAGGAGCGTTGAGGTGAAACCGAGGGGGCGTGGTCTGTGACCCGCGCTTCATTATCCGTCTCGTAACGGGCCGCGGTGGGCGGTGAGCTGTGACGGACGCTTGGCACAGCCAATCGCTTCCTCTCGCTGGCAGCCAGACGGAGCAGAGAGGTCGTAAACATATATATATAGCTCATATCTCTTGTGGTTGGGACAGGAAGGATCTTTAAGCCTTCGTTATCTCAATGCCTCAAGTGGCAAGATGGCACAAGATCAGAGTTTATCGAAGGTTGAACGCGTAGCCAGAAGTGAAACACTGAAATACGGGAGTGGAGAGGCTGAAGGGTCAAATTTATTTTACTCATATTTATATGAGAGTGAAAAAAAAAAAAAAAGGAGCTGAAGAAAAGATCATCTTTACCAGAACTAAGTTTTCAACATCAGACAAAATCGAGGGGCAGAAAATACAAAATATAGGATTTGAATTAAGTTTAGGATGTTTTTATTTTATAGGAGCAAATGCTGAATTGGGAACTTTTGACACTCATACATCATCAGTAAGAAATGTTCTCGAATGAGCAACAGGTTTCCTTCAACGTTGCGTGTCTTCTCCCCCAAATATTAACCAGGTCATTTCAATTAGCTGAGAAGCCTCAAAGCTGTTAAAACGTGTTTTTTGGCCTCTTGGGAAGTTGTTAGCAGTGTTGCACACATGCACGATAATTATCCATAACTATAAAAACCGGTAAACCTGCGATCATTTCAACAGGACATACTTTAGTTTCAGGTTTTTCCATCAGTGAAAAGCGTTCGATTTCATTTGAAGCCCAGTCTGATTTTTTTTTTTATCTCAATAATCATGATTAATGCATTGCAAAAAACCTCGACCATGTTTGTGCCGTTAATGAGCCAATCGTCATTTAGAAACACTTCAAGTATTTCCTGAGTTCACCATCCAAACATGGTCTTGGTGTGACTCTCCTGAAATTTTGAATGAAGTTTTTGCTTACACGTTACTGTTACTGAGTCGCTTACATTAAAAACTCAACCGTTGGTGCTCAGCGATCTGGATTATAAATCAGCAACCAGCAACGTTTGCATCTGTTTAAAGCTTCCGGATGAATGTCAGCTCAATGCTTTGCTCTACTTTTATCTAAGGTTTGGTCTCCACCAACTTCCGTCCAATCGCTGACTTTGTCTCTTATTAGAGACCAAAGCATCGAGACCGAACTGTCAGAAAATCTGCTGGAAGAGTCGATGAGTCTTTGGGTCGAACACCATCGTACCTCTTACGTTATATAAAAGTCAGTTAGTGCAGTTTTATCCATTTACGAGCAGATTTGAGCCATTTTCAGCGGTTGACTTGGTCACTTTGGAAGATAAAGACGGTTTAGTTTGTTCTTCATCTGTGGGAACCTCCTGCATTCAACCATCAGGTTTGGAGGTCTGAACTGAGTCTGTGTACGAGGACGTCGACGGAGGAAGGTGATTGCAGCTGAGTGGAGCGCTGACATCTACTCTTATCAGTCTGAAGAGACACTCGGCAGCTTCTCGAGAGGACCCCTCATCCCGAGCCAATCAAAACCAAGAGCAAACCTCCTTCCTGAGTCAAATGCCCAATCAGGCGGAAGGACAACCGCTCCTCATCGGTCAATTACCCAATCACACGGTGTACTCGCTTTTCTTCCTGCGCTAATTTTCTTTCAGTCACAATGAAGGACAGCTGCTCTCCACAGGTAGCTTCATCAACGGAGGCCGATCGGCAGAACTAATGGGATATTTGAGACACTCAACAGCTGATTAATCACATGCAAACGTATGTAGTGCAGATCAAGCCATGTAATATTGGATTTATTGTCGTATTTTTACAGCCCTATCGGACGAAGACGTAAATATCATGTGGCCAAATACAAAAACGAAACACTATTGATTGATTGAGAGCATTAGCCTGTTGGACGGAGCATCTTTGAGCAAACAAATAATTAGAAATTGAACACCGACAGTTTTTCCAGAATCTCCATCATGCAGTTGGAGTTCATGTGACGTAATATGCAGATGACACTGTTTTTTTTGCGATATCTTCTAATAAGTACCCTCCTTTTTTAATTGACTCACCATGTTTAAAAGTGTTTTTTATTTACTTTTGCATTTTGCACAGTTTAATACGTAAGACAGCTCTATGTTGGTGACAACATCAGAAGGATCAACTAGTTTTCAGTTCCTTTTAAAACGACCTTGGTGGTAAAGGTTTAGTAAAGTTTAGGGAACTAAAACGAGCAGAACTCAGAGAAAAATGTTAAATGGGCTTTTAAGAAACACCTTTCGACTGTCGGGAGGACTAATGGATGCTTCGGAGGATTTGTGAAGTGACTTCTCAGGAAAACATAACTCCTTCAGAGCCTTTTAAGTGTTTAACTGAATAAACGCTGTGGTTTTCCTAATGAGGATGAAGCAGCAGCAGCAGGGGACTTTTTTATTTTTTTATTGTTGAAGTAAGTGACTCAATAACCGGAACGTTTTAAAATGAGCAAGGTCCTCTCATTGCGTATCAAATAAGTAACTTTGATGTCTCAAGAAAATAAAAAAAAACTTGTCAAAATGAAAAGCTCTGATCAAAACAGAAAATGGCATAATGTGAGAAAATGGGTTATTTTTCTGTGTGAAACGGTGAGGTGTGCAAGAGAGAGTCACAACAATGGGTTTGATATTAGCTACCGTCAGGCTGTGAGTAAGATGAATGGAAGTACATTAGCACTCTGTTTATTAATGGTTTGGAACAAAGGAGCTGAGAAGTTGCTGCGCAGCATAATTTTCTTTTATTCTTCTCCATTGCAGAGATTTTGGTTTTTCATTTTTATTCTCTTTAATAGCCGCGTCTCAGAGGGTTGCTGGGGAATTTTTGCTGCCGTATAAAGTCTTCCAATTATGAAGGTAATCGATTTGTAAAAGGCGGCATATTAATACCTTCATTTCCGCGTCCTACGAGTCAAAATACAGAGCTGCTCCTTCGTTTATGAAAACGTGACGACGTGAAATCGTTGTGTTTTCAGTGGGACGGACGAGAGTGAAAAGAAAATTCTGAAAAACTCTGTTGTCCAAAAAAGCTTTCGAAAATCTGTGAACTGCAGTTCACCTTTTTGTCCACATCATCGCTTCGTTTGAACTCTCTCCTCCTCCTCCTCCTCCTCTGCTGCTTTCTCCTCCAGCTTTCCAGCCACAGTGTTTTGTCTACATGCTGCACTTTGTCGCCTATATTTCTCTGTTTATCCACATCTCTGTCTCCTCCTCCTCCTCCTCCTCTCCTTCTTCCTCCTCCTCTTCCTCCTCCTCCTCCTCCTCCTCTTCCTCCTCCTCCTCCTCCTCTTCCTCCTCCCATCAAACATCGCTCATCACCCATTTTTTTTACCCCGGCAAATATAGATCTTCGTCTCCGCTGCTATTCCTTCCTCATCCTCTCCCTAACCCTCTTTCTTTTCTTTTTTTTTTTTTTTTTTTTCTCTTTCAAGAGAAACATAGAAGATTTTTTTTTTTTTTTCCTATCCGAGCGCCGTGTGATGTGGAATAGTTCTTCCTCATCACAGGCACAAATCTATCATCGTCTCTCTCACTGTTTTTTTTTTTTCTTTCACTGCCGTGCGAGCTGCTCTGAACATCCAGCCTAAGAGCCTTTACCTCTGTTTGACTTGTGGAATAGTAACGAGTCTTTTTGCAGGTGCACACACACACACACACACACACACACACACACACACACACACACACACACACACACACACACACACACACACACACACACACACTCTCTCTCTCTGGCAGCGTTTCTTTGAGGAGTGCAGCTTTGTTCCAGCGTCTTTGACTGTGGTACTTTTTACCTTGAGACGCTGCTCCTGAGTGTTTGTGTGCGTCCTCCGTCCCTTCGGTCTCTCCGGAGACGTTTCCTCGTCTTTTCATGCAGCTCTTTAGCATCTCACAGCCTCACTGTCGTCGGAGCGCTCTTAAATGTCAGTGCAACCTGAGAATAAAAAAAAAAAACAGTGACCTCCCGGTTATCAGCTACGCTGCCACAGAAAAAAGCATGAATGTATTGATATGCAGTTTGCAGCTAAAAAAAAAAAAAAAAAAAAATCCCTCAACCGGCTGGAAATATACAACCAGCCAGAGACATGTTGTCTGCTGAGTTTTTTTTTAGAAACTACATAATATAAAGGAAAACAAAATAATAATTCAGCCTGAAAGGTAACATTTTATAATTTTCTTATTACTCCTCAGATTTACCTTATAACCTTTTATTTGGACCATTAACTGCGTCTAAAACTGGACGTAGTCTCCAGGTCTGAAAAGTGAAGCCAATAAGGAACTACTTAACAGTGTAATACCACTGAGGACCACTAGGGGCTGGCTTAAAAAAAAAAAAAAAAAAATCCTCTGGCTCCATAAACTCCCATTTCAACTTACCTCATGAAATATAAAAGTCAGTAAATGTTTTCTACAAGTTATCATGGTGTCATAGTAAATTTCTCCCTCTGAGTGGAAAAATAATTCCATAATAAAAATAGATTTGATTGCAGTCAGGTCGCCTTTATAGGTGGGCGGGGCATAGTGGCCTCAAACTCTGTCAGATTTTTAGTGTTTTAAGCAGGAGGTTTCAGAAAAGTTACTCCGGGGATAATTGGCTTCTTCCCGTCACTGTGAGGCAGAAAACACCGAGCATCAGATTGTTCATCCACTAGAGGGAATGAACGAGGATGTGGTTTCTATTACTCAAACAAAATCACCAGATTTAAACAACAGGAAAAGTGTGTAAACAAAACCAAAGTTTTATGTGCAACTAAAGCGAGCAGGTTGGAAATCTATTCAATCACATGTTCAGTCGCCGGCTATTGTTTTGGGAAGCGGAGCCAATTGATAATTTTGTGATTTCAACGGCCCAGAGGAATGAAAGATAGGAATCTGCTCGGATAATGATCGGCTGCTCAAAGCTGCAGGGCAACAAATTACACACACACACACACACACACACACACACACACACACACACACACACACACACACACACACACACACACACACACACACACACACACACACAGAAACGTGGACTGCCGAAGTGAACATAAGGGGAGTAGATGAGGACACCTGCTGTGTCATCGGTGAGATGTGTCATTAAGTCACACGGAACAATAAACCGACAAATAACCACAAAAACAACAATAATGTAAACAGAAAAATTACTAAGGATTAAGAAAATAAAAGGAATAGTTATCATGGTTTTATTTAAACATTATACAATAAAAATGCCTCCAAACTTAAAAACAATCCCCAAAATAAAATTCTACCTTCCATGAAATACTTTTTCTTTCTTTTTTGTTTTATTTCCTCCAAATTTTGATCTTTGACCTTCAACAAAAACTTTTCTCAAGTTTGTACAAACTTTTTTGCACAAATTATTATTTTTATATTTTTCTGATTTGTTTAAAATCGTGACGTTGCTGCGTCTCTAATGTTTTAATTTGAGAGGATAAAAGTTGGACTTTAGGAAACTACATGGTCAAAAGTATGTGGACGCTTTTGTACTTTTAGTTTTCCTTGTTTGGGCCTTTTAGCTCAAATGAAAGGAAATCTTAATACCAGAGCGCAGAAATAAATGTATGGAAAGATCATCTCCTGTTTTAACGTAACGCTCCTGCGTTTTAAGTTTTATTTAGATTTTTTTTTTTTACCTCAACACATTTGAGTCTAACTTGAATTGACTTTTAACTTTTTAGTGTGTTCTCTTGTATTTGAAATAATATTGATATGCACGCAAAATAATAAATAAATACGTCACTTCAAAGCACTACAGAAAAGTAAGAGCACGTAAATGCGCCTGAATACAGTCTCTCTCTATTACAAACACACACTCTCGTCTACACACACACACACACACACACACACACACACACACACACACACACACACACACACACACACACACACACACACACACACACACACACACACACACGTCTGCACAGATGCATGATCAGCTGTTGTTGCGTTGGTCTGATGGGGGCCGACTCTCTAATGCATCTATCCTGTATACTTAAGCTCTGTGGCAATCTGCAATAGTGCTGTGCTAGCTTGTTTATTGGCAAAACCGTTGGCTTCTCTCACTCTGCTCTTGAGTCCCCCCCCCGCCCTCCCCCATCACCCCCCATAACCTCCTCAACCCCCCCCCCCCCCCCCACACACACACACACTCCCTCGCTGTCTGGTTTTATGCACACTATCTTTCTACCTCTCTCTCTCTTTCTCTCTGCGAGTCTCAGAATATTTGTTTATCCCAACATTATTGACTTCTCCTGCTCTGCCAGCTTCTCCCTCTTGGACGCCCCGATAGCTCAGCCGAAAGACGCCGCTGGTTTTTCATTTCCACAGCTTTGGCACGCGGCTCTGAGCGGGGCGGGAGGGGGAGAGGGGGGGGGTTGCTCGACAGGATCAGCCGCTCTGCCTAGATGTCTGAATTAGTCAGCCTGACACACACACACACACACACACACACACACACACACACACACACACACACACACACACACACACACACCTTTCCTGCTGGCAGGCTGCAGATAGTTATCGATCAGGGATTGATTGACCGACTCCTTGTTAAAAAGATCCTGAGATGAGGCCTGCAGGCTGGCCGCGAAAAAAAGTTGCTGACTCCTCCATCACGCACAAACACAGTGATAGTTTAGACTCACACACACACACACACACACACACACACACACACACACACACACACACACACACACACACACACACACACACACACACACACACACACACACACACACACACACACACACACACACACACACACTCAGTTGATGAGTTGTATATATTGGCGAGCTGAGGCCATTGTTAATGAGATGGGGGGCCTGCTGGTGTTGAGTGCTGCTGGGCTCTGCAGCTTTACACCCAGGTTTCACTGCCAGCGAGAGGTGGATGGGACACGAGACAGAAAGACAGATGGTGCGGAAAGAGATGGAGAGGACATAATGCTGGATTAAAAACAAAAAAAAAAGAATTAGAGCAAACTTTGGTCAAAACTACTTAAGATAACAGCCTACGTCTGAGGAAAACCTTGATCTTCTCAACGGCCTCATCTTCTTCCTCGGACTTTATGTTTCCTTCATTGCGTGTCACCTCCCCCTCCCCCCTGTTAGCTCGCTAAACTGTTAGCCTCTGTGGCTTCTAGACGCCCTCTAGTTGTGTTCAATAAGCTTGCGGTGCCCACGACTTTCCCGTGTTGTAACCGCGAGCTCACGAATTCACGAAAAACAACAAGGACACGCTAACAAGGTTAAAAACTGGATTTTCATTGGATTTACCACCTCATTTGAGTGATAATGACCAAAAAAAATTCCGTCTTTGTTCTCGCCACTCGGAAACACCTCCAGTCAGTTTATTGCATCAACCTTTTAAGTCCCTCGCATGAACCGCAAAGTTGTTTCGGTGTGAATAAAATCACATTTGACAGTGAATAATGCCCAGAAATGATAAACATTTCCTCCCATTAGTTACTCATGAAGATGTAACAATGTCATTAAGAAAAGGTTTGCCTGTGTGGTTTACTATTAATTTTCTTTAGCCCACTAACATCCATTCGCGTCTCCTCGACCTCGGGGATGGACGACCTCGCCTCCTCGCCGCAATCTAATTGGACGCAGGGGCAGGAAGTGACAGTCGTCTGGCCCCTCCCTCCCACCCCCCGTCAGCTGCGGCGTGTAATTGGTGGGTCGGGCGGGTGCCAGCCAACCAACAGAGGTCAGAGATAATGATTATGTGTGGCGTCGCCGGAGCAGGTGGGAATTGATGAACGTTAATCTGATATTTGATTAGTTTGTGGAAAGGTGGGGGGTGGAGGGAGGATCAGACTGCAACGCAAACTACATATACACACACTTACATTCGCCGTGAAACTGTGCCGCACACACAGACGCACACCGGAGCTCCTCTAGGGGCCGGCGAGACAGATGGGAGGTGGATGCTAATGGGACACGCGGCTAAATGGACTAAATGGACGGGATAAACACTGTTCCCAAGGAAACCAAGTGTGTGTGTGTGTGTGTGTGTGTGTGTGTGTGTGTGTGTGTGTGTGTGTGTGTGTGTGTGTGTGTGTGTGTGTGTGTGTGTGTGTGTGTGTGTGTGTGTGAGTGATCTGGGCGACTAAACAGTGTGTGAGAGAGAGACTGCGGTCAGAGGGATGTACAGTTGTTTAAATCTTTTAAATCAGGCTGTCAAGGCGATAATAAGAACCATATAAACTGGTGGCCACATTTTATACACACACACCTAAACACACACACACACACAAGAGCCTGACCTCATGGGAAAGTTGTACAAATATATATTCTGTCTTTACATACTCCTAAAAAATTTAACCACATTACAAACATCAGCTCAAATGACAAATGAGCTGTTTAGCGGTGTGAGTTACGTAACCCGCCCCCATCTATGACATCATAACTGACCCTAAAGCCGTGATCGTTTCCAGGACAACATCTGAAACTTCAAAAAACTGTAAGCGATCGTCACGAATGACACACACACACACACACACACACACACACACACACACACACACACACACACACACACACACACACACACACACACACACACACACACACACACCATCATCTGACCACAGGTCAGTGGTGACTCCACGTTTTTCATTTTAACTATTTAAAATGAGCAGTTATAAATATGCTGTAAAAGTATGTAGGAACCAGTTCCAATAAAACATTAGAGTGAATGTTGATGATCTTTCCAGTCTCTCAGCCTCTCAGACCGACTGTCGATCACAGCTTCAGTTTTCTTCTCTGTGAATAACAGTCTGGGAACTCGTCTTAGTGTCTGCACAGCCACTCTGAAGAGGGCGGGACAAACGCAATGTGTCCTTCACCGTGATTGGACGCCCAGTAGGATGCAAACGATTCCCTATGGACGGTTACCAGACCCACAGTCACGCAGTGAAATTCGTCCGGTTCACACCAGACTACCTGCTTCTTCTCCCCAGTTTATAAATCAGAAGCAAAAACCAAGAACAGTCGAGTCGATGTTGAAAAATTATTTTCTATTCCATCTGTATTTACATACGGTTGAAGGCAAGAACTATTGATCACTTACTTGGCTGAAGATGCTGAAGTAAAACCCTGTTGTGTAACCCAGGTACACACACACACACACACACACACACACACACACACACACACACACACACACACACACACACACACACGTTTGTGTCTGAAACTCAGGAGTGTAACTGGAGAGTTGGATGTTCTGCAGATTAAATCCAGCTGCAGGACTTTTTCTCAGTCATGTGAAGAAATGTGATGAAGAGGCGCGCTGACGACACGAACACACGCAGCCTCGTTATCTTCATTCTCTTCGTGTGTGTGTGTGTGTGTGTGTGTGTGTGTGTGTGTGTGTGTGTGTGTGTGTGTGTGTGTGTGTGTGTGTGTGTGTGTGTGTGTGTGTGTGTGTGTGTGTGTGTGTGTGTGTGTGTGCTGGACTGTGGAGAATGGGGATGGATGACGGCTGTCGCAGCGAGGCCGGTGATGAGGCCTAATGTGATAGGATGTAATGGATGACCCCTGAAAATGGCCGACTTTCCTTTCCCTTCCAGCCCTCTTCTCTCTCCGGGTCTTTCCTCTGTCGGCCTTCACGTCTCTCCGACTCTGGTCTGTGAGCAGGTAGTGATTTAGTGGACGGGGTCACCACGCTGCTTTACACTGTGCTCTACATCTGAGGAATAGAGATGGGGCGGACATCAAAAAGGGGAAAATATTTCATCGGCCAACATTTTCCTCGACTAATTCTTTGAGCCTTTTTTTTAATTATTTTTTTTAGTCTCCATTTTTACGACACAAATTGTTCACATCCTTTTCACGTGTTCAAGGCTTTCAAAACCATCGCGCGCACGTCTCAGACTTCAGTGTTTCAAACAAACAAGTGATTATTATCTTTGTTCTCTTTTGTCATCTGGAATATTTCTCTATTTCCGTCTCTCTGCACTCGAAGCATTACCGGTAATTGACAGACAGTTAGCCGTGAATGGGACTTATTGGTCATAATACGAGCGTGCGTGTCTCGCCTTGTTTTGAGTAACAGCTACAAGCCGTGCGATCTATAAGACCTTTCTCCGTCTCTCTTTGTCTTTCGCGGCCCTCTCTAATTAGCTCTCCGAATCAATGGGGATTTATTCCACCGCCGTGGCAGGATGCCTCTCGAACAGACGCTCCGCTGCGATCAGATTGTCCGACTCGCTCGGGCTCCCGTCGAAGTCGCCCCCCTGTCTGCTGTGAAGCTGTTTTTCAGGCCGCCGTCCAGACCAGACGGAAGTTTTAAAGATGCTCCTCGATGTTTTGAGTTTTCTCCCTCGTCTCGTCCTAACCTCGATAACGGAGCTCTTGTAAAAGTCCTGCAGAACACGAGCACCTCTCCAATCACTCACCGTTGTTGTGCTCAGACCCTCGGAGTAGTAGTTCTTGATGGAAATACTTTACCTCACAGCTGACCTCCGCTGGTTCTTCTTTTTGAAATCATGATCATGTAAAACTGAATTCAGAGCGGATCGTACTTGATTTTGGACAGAAACAGAAAAAGCTCAATTCATCCAGCTGCAGGAAAAGTGCAGTTAAAATTCAAAAGCTCTGTAGCTGTTGAAAATGCTCTAAGGCAAAATATTAAAGCAATAATCAGTCTGTTGAGAGTCAAACATTCACCCTGTCGGCCCGCTACATGGCTCTGAAAAGTTTTCAGTTTTATGGGGAACAGCGCAGACAGCTTGACAATTATGTGTGATTCAAAGGCGGATCCAAAGTCATGAATAACAAAGTCAGAGAATCTTTGCAGTTTTCAGGCGCAGCAGTTGTGAAAACATGTAGAATTTGCTGCAGGTGTTGTATCTGTGGACATTTGAATGCCTCTTTCTTTTTATACATCCTTAAAGCTTCTGCTATAAGTAGTGTAATTTGCCATTCATTGTTAAAGCGACTTGTGTTGGAACCAAGTAGCAACCAGCAGCGAGGTCAACCGTCGGTTTGTGAACGTTATGAAGCCTCCAGTTCAGATTCTGTCCGTCAACATCTTTACTAGTTCGGAGCGGTTTGGAGCAGGAAGTGACCATATTTAGACGAGCTGGGGGAGGAGCCAGCGGTAGATCTGACCGATCTGATTGGAAACCTGACGATACTACGTCCCGCCCACCGATAGCTGTAACCTGACTGCACCACAGGCCTGTCAATCAAACAGACACGCCCCCAAAAACAGGTCTTCTTGAATCTTCTTTTCTAATGAATGAGGGATTATTTTCAGATGGACCTCCAGAAAACTAAGAAGAAGGAGTAACTTTAGCTAACAACACCGAGATAACTAATGGACACATTTTATTCACTTTGGATTTGATGAGAGAAGTTGAATGGGAGTCTATGGAGCCGGAGGCTTTTTGGAGCCGACCTCTAGTGGCACTCGCTGGTATTGCAGCTGAAGACACTTCTGTGTCAGCATAATTTTTCAGACCTGGAAGCTACGAACACTTTAATATCCAGTCTGTGGTTGGAGCTTATGGAACAAACAAAAGGTAATTATGCTTCGGTAGTGTTTTTTCTAATTCCAGTGAAAGCTTGGGCCTCCAATATAATCTGTTCTAACTTCTGTAAATCACCTCCCAGGACTACAGACTGATTTTTATAGCTACGCCCCGAAGGCTTCGTCTCGTAGCCGGAGCCCCCGAACAACATTCTCAAGTGCGTTGTCCACTTCTGTGTTGGAAGCCGGTGTGGAGTGGTGGATTCTATCAGACGAGGATATCTGTGCCCTTGTTTACTCTCTGCTCAGGTCGGACTCACCACATTCAGCGAGGAGACAAATGCTGTCTGGAAACTTGGCAAACATGCCGGAAATTAGATTTGTTATCGTGTCTCAATTGCGACCCCGCTGGCATATAAATTCAAAAGGCAGGGAAGTGTGTGTGTGTGTGTGTGTGTGTGTGTGTGTGTGTGTGTGTGTGTGTGTGTGTGTGTGTGTGTGTGTGTGTGTGTGTGTGTGTGTGTGTGTGTGTGTGTGTGTGTGTTTGTCCTCGTGTTAGTCTCCCTCTCTGTGATCCCACCTGTTTGTCCGCAAGCATCCAAACAGACAAATTTGGCAGGTTTTTTTCCTGATATAAATCCAGGAGTGCACCGGTGTGTTGAATCCTTTGTGAAGCGGCTGCTTTGTATCGAACAATCAGACCAGCGGTGTTTCTCTGTGGACGCCACGTCTCCGTAGATTCATCCCTCTTTTCAATAGCCAATAACGTATTTTATTGGCGAGAAGCAAAAGCTGAAAATCCTATCTGTCTCCAGTCACAGAAACGGAGCTTCAAAGCCACATAATGAAGGAATAATTGAATACTTATTCGTATTAATCGGGGTTGTATGAAAGAATGTGGGCGTGTTGTTTGTGTGTTTGCTGATTATGTTACGCTGACAAAGCTACGCTGTGCTCTTTTGTATCTTTGTTTCTTGGCGTCTTTGTGAGTGTAACCGTGTCTCTGGTTTGCATTTAACACTTTTGTTCACGATTAAGTTGATTCCTTTAAGTAAAGGACTTCATCCATTCTCTTCATCAGTGAGGTTGCACCGGAGTGGAAACATCATGTCAGCAGCCAAATAGAAGCAGCTGCAGTCTTTAGTCAGCGTCTGTATGACAGACTGGATATAAAAGTGTTCGTAGCTTCGGGGTCTGAAAAATGGTTCCGATGCAGAAGTGCCTTAACGCTGCAATACCAGCGAGTGCCACTAGAGGTCGGCTCCAAAAAGCCTCCGGCTCCATAGACTCCCATTCAACTTCTCTCATCAAATCCAAAGTGAATAAAATGTGTCCATCAGTTATCTCGGTGTTGTTAGCTAAAGTCACTCCTTCTTCTTATTTTTCTGGAGGTCCATCTGAAAATAATCCCTCATTCATTAGAAAAGAAGATTCAAGAAGACCTGTTTTTGGGGGCGTGTCTGTTTGATTGACAGGCCTGCGGTGCAGTCAGGTTACAGCTATCGGTGGGCGGGACGTAGTATCATCAGGTTTCCAATCAGATCGGTCAGATCCACCGCTGGCTCCTCCCCCAGCTTGTCCAAATATGGTCACTTCCTGCTCCAAACCGCTCCGAACTATCAAGATGGTGACGGACAGA
The DNA here is from genome assembly GCF_029030835.1 of Brachyistius frenatus. Lineage (NCBI taxonomy): Eukaryota > Metazoa > Chordata > Actinopteri > Embiotocidae > Brachyistius > Brachyistius frenatus. Next base: position 811,492 of record NW_027210681.1, on the reverse strand, counting down.
ATCTGAACTGGAGGATTCACAACGTTCACAAACCAACGATGACATCACTGTTGGTTGATCTGTCGTAGCGCATCCGTCTAGTTATAATACTGTTGCTTCTCTGAAACAAGTTGTGAACAGAACTCTGTTGTTAGATGCATAAGTCAAAAGAAAATAAACTTGAAGCCTCCTTGCTGCTGCAGATGGATGTATCGATACAAATTGAAGGATATCGTCCCCTCAGACAGACGGAGAAACTTCACCCGGAGTCTATTCAGTGTTGTTCGGGAGGAAGACGGAGCCTCAGATCGACGGTCAGGTCGAGTGTTCAGGCAAATCTCTCCAACCCACACATATTGTCTTCCCAGCATCTATACATACAGAAGATTTGGTGCAAGTGAAATAAAGCATCTTTGAGTTCATCTATACGTTTTATGCATAGCATACAGTATCTTTAGTTAACTGTGTTTCTCTGTGCTTTTTAATACATAAACCAAATTAATCCTCACTATAATGAGATTACAGCTGGAAACGCGAGCTGAATGACTTTACATCACGTGTTACCTTCAGGGACAGTGAGGAGCTCAGAGTTCTACAAAGAGGCCCACGGGTGGGCTGCTGCTCTCTGGCAGTATCAGACACAGTTCAAGTGGTTCCTCATTAGTGAGCCCCTGCTTCTGAGAAAGGATTTGTGGCTGGAGATGAAAAGTTTTGCATATGTATGCAACAAGGAGTTTCACATTAGTTTGATTTCGGTTTATTGACTTGAAAGTGGTCTTTTAACATTAAATTACCCTTTTTTTTTTTCATTTTCAAAAGTGCGGCTTTACTCGAGTGTCTTAAATCTTATATTCTCTCAGCAGTTGGAGACGATTTGGTTTATGGTGCCTGGACACTGATGCATTTTACATTTTTAACCTCCTTGAACCCTTTTTTCCAGTTTTTACAGCTGAGCTTACACTGTAATGAATACACGTTACATGTTACGGAAAACACAGCGATACACCGTGTGTTTGAGGTATTCGTCTCAGAGATGCCACAATTTGTGATCCTGGTGGTACTGCACTATATTTTAGGACAGAACATGGCTATCATTTGCATCCAGATGGGTTATGGTTGATGACGACACAAACAGGACACGCCAAAACCCGGATCAAAACCAGTTGTTGCTGAAAAGCAAATCACTCTCTGAGTCATAAGATTGTCAAAACAAAACAACAACAAAAAAAACAAAAAAATCCTTTTCAGCCAGGAACATTTAACTAACTTTTATGCCCGTGAAGATTTCCCCTCGAAGCAGACTGCGATTGCAATTTGTTATATCTACGAGATGAATAGACCTGTCCTGCTCTACTGACACTGAAAAGAAGACTGACTTTTGGGGAATCACTTCACGCTTGACCAGATTTTTACATTAAAACCGAACTGAACCGTAAAATGGATCACCGCATTCATCCCCTTTTTTTTTTTTTTTCATGTTCCACCACACGTTTGCGTTTTACTTCTGAGGCACCCAGCAGACTCCATTTTTAAAAGGAACTACAGTCAATTACCTTCGTGGGGATATTTGGTTAACCATCAGCTCCAACAAGGCCAGCGGGGATATTCACAAAGATTTTGCGGCCATTTCTCACTGTTAGTCTTCAGGAGGAGCTTTTGTGGCATCGTCACGGTGATATTATGATCGGTGCTCATCCGAGGACGTTGTTAACCATCAGCTTTAACCCGTCTAATGAGGAATACCTTTGCAGCCTTAATGAAACGCTGCCTGTAGATTTGGAAGCAGACGGTTAAGAGTTATTAAGGCCTTTCAAAGAAAGGGTGGTTTGTGCTGTACCTCTGATTAAAACATTAATCAGAACCAAACCTGCAGTCTTCGGTGGAATTGATTAAACCATCTCGTTAGTTTACAGATGGACCGGAGGAACATGGCTGCTGATGTTGCAGTTCATCTAGCAGGGAAACGGGGGCCGTAACGTTGGAATGAGAAGTGTGTTGTTTAGCAGGTTGATATCAGTACATTTTAGTGGTTTGTTTGAGTCGACGGTGTTTGGTTTGGCTTCACATTTTTCAACAGATTCGTGCAGATTAATCTGCTTTCGCTGCGTCCACTCTTCTGGTTTTTCTGGCTTTCCACCAGATTGTGAAACAATTTACTCACATTTGTCCACAAGAGCGTAATCACAGCTGGGAGTCCGAACCAAAGAGCAAAGTACTATGTGTGACATACTTATGTCCCTGTACTTGACATTGATTGGTTTGTAGACCAGTTTGTAGTTAATTCCGTTTTAATAGAGAAAAATGAATGACCAGATTCATTTCATTGCTACTATATTATTATCACCAATATGTGGCGTTAAAACCGGCACTTGTGTTTTCCTTTCAGGAAATGAATCGTGAGTTTCATCATTTTTATGCGGCTTTCAAGCTCAGTTTTGATTTCTCTGATTTCTTTGATAAAATTACAGTTTAATACTCTCCTCATGCCCCTCCCCCCACCACGGCTCATTGTTACTTCTTGTTTCTGTGTGTGTGTGTGTGTGTGTGTGTGTGTGTGTGTGTGTGTGTGTGTGTGTGTGTGTGTGTGTGTGTGTGTGTGTGTGTGTGTCGGCAGCAATTTGCTGCTGCAGGATACAGAATTCCTGCTGCTGCATTATTCCCTCTTACGACCGTCTACCAGCATGCTAAACATCCGTAGACACACACGCGTGTTTATTGACATCAGAGTAGCTGCGGCGCTCGCGCAGCGCGTGGAGAGTTTAATTGCAGCCGTCGTGGCGGCGAGGTACTCGTTGGTGTCGTGAAACCCGTCATTTGCACAGGAGTGCACTCTGAAATCAGCCAACAGCACATTACACAGATATTTCCAAACCGTCGTACAATGCCGGCAATTTGAGCGTTTGCAGGTGTTACTTTGGTTGAGCGGCGTCCCGTGAAACATAATTCGCCGTGTGATTGGCTCCATTGTTGCAGCACTCTCATTTTTCTCTTGGCAGTTTATGCGTCTGGATGGATGGACGGATGTTTGGATGTCGTGTCTCTCCCTTCCAGGCTGCAAACTCAATATGCGAGCGGGAGAAGTACTCGCAGCGAATGTTAACTTTGAATTTCAGCTGTTTGGTTGAAATACCTCAAAACGAAATCGTATTTCTCGTCTCTAACTTTACACGCACACGTCGCCGCTCTGCTTTCGCGATGTCGTCGGTGGCGTCGCTTGTTTACAGCACAGCGGAGTTAATTAGACGTTTTATGGCTGATTTACAGCCCCGACGGGCAGACGGAGAAGATGGCCGCTGTCTTGTCCTTGTTGCCCGCTCAAGGACTTGTTAAAAGGAGGCATTAAGCACATGACACATGCGTGTGCGCACACACACACACACACAAGCGGTCTATTTGACCAAGATGAACATGTATGTATGCATAGCGGGGGTTAGGAGATGCAACACACACACTCTAAAGTTTAACACAGTGCTGAATGTTACTCCCACTTTTTATGACCAAAACATCATTTCCACCGTCTGGACTCATCTATCAAACACACTGAATGTGACCCGGCTCACCTTGACCAGTTCGCCTACTCTCTAACAGAGTTGCAGTGGCTTCAGGGAGGGAAGAGCTGAGAGGACACCTCGTGTGACACGAGCTCACACATGGATGCACGCAAAACAGCGAATAAACAGTTCGGCTACGGCGCCGCGCCAAAAAAAGAGGTTGGATCGGAGGGTTTCGGTGTTTCCTTCAACCCAGAGAGGACTTTCTTTGTCCTATCAACAGTCCACTTTGGTTTCTTTGACCTCTGACTTTAACATCACAGCTCGTGCTTTCGCTAATGTACACACACACACACACACACACACACACACACACACACACACACACACACACACACACACACACACACACACGGGTTTCCCCAATCCACCCCGTCCCCATGCTGACCTGTCGCCGAGGTTACCCACGTAGATCTTCTATGACTTCTTGCAGGTTACAGAGGAGTTTAAAGGGTCGTTCCAGACCTGACCTGATCCGTGTACAGTCCGTATCCATATGTGCATTAAAAACGTTGGTTCACAGTTACGCCAAAACCAGAATGGACAAAAGGAACAATTACAGTGATTGACTTGATAATTGATAACTGCTGAGATAATTACTGCACGTAGGTGATTATAAACTGTGGACAGAAAACAGATTTATTCCTGCTGATAGAAGATTAGAACAAAGAGTAAAAATCAAAATGGCAGTACTTATTTCAATCAGGCTTTCTATCCACTCTGTGTGAAGTAGCAGCTACAAAAGGCTCTGCTGGACTCAACATTTAAAAACATGCACAGCGGTGATACTGCTGGTTTTTTGGTCTGTTTTTTTTTTTTTGACAGAAGAGTCAAAAAATAAAGAGTTCAAATTAACCAGGAAAAAAATCCCAGATGGAGACAAGATGTTGATGACTTTGTAGATGCTGCGATCTCTTTGAACAGAAACAGTTCGCCACAACACGATGTGCTCTTAAAGGTCTGAAACTGTTAAATGGGGATATATTACCCGGGAGTGCACCGACTCGCTCCCTCTCTCCCACGCATACTCAACCTGGACTCCGACAAATCCGAGCTGACGTCGGCGGGAGGCGAACGGCGACGCCGGCGAGCACAACGCCGTCAAACGAGCGGCGTCCGCGTTGCGCTGACAGCTAACAAGAGAAGACATCACATTAGCCGGCGCGGCGCTAGCGGAAGTGTTTTTTTAATTTTTTTTGCCTGCTGCCGATGTAGCTACAGGTGTAGTGTTCATTCATGCTTAAAGAGTCCTGACACCGGCAAGTCGAGCAGCCGGCGGCGCGCCAGCACAACACCTGACAGCCAGTTAATGTCAGCGTGCAGCCGGCTCTCGTACCAGAGAGGACACGCCGCTACGAGACGCTTCGGTTTAGGGAGCGCTAACAGAGTGAAGACGCCGCTGACATTTAGGACGCCTCTGATTCCTTTTCCTCTTCCTACTGACAGTTTATCTGCTTTGTTTCTTTCTTTTTTATTATTTGCTTTTGCTTCCTTTCTTATTTTTGTCATTTTTTGTGTTTTCATTTGAATTGTTTTTGTAATACATGTTTTTACTTTTGCTTTTTTTTTTTTTTTTATGCACATTTTAGAGGTTTCTATTTCTTCTTTAAATCTTCTGAAAAGCCTTTCGAACACGCTTCCAGTGCTTCTTTCTCTTGTGAAGTTTATCGTTTTCATTATTTAAAACGAATCTATTTGTCATCTTTGATGTTGACTGGATAACTTTGGGCAGAGAATTACAAGAACTTACAGGAACTTCAACGTTTTCGACGGCGTCCTGGTGTTTGTTATCTCCAGCCTTAAAGGATCTATGGAGTACCAAATGTGCCAAAATTAAAGGAAACATTAGCAATCATACGTATAAATAAGTTCATTATTATGTTTATTTTTGGAGTTTATTGCCAATTTCTTTCTATTTATTTGAAAATTAGAATTTTTCCAAAGTTTATTTACAATTGATTAACTGACTGATTATTTGCTCAATCGATGGATTCTTTGAGTTGTTTTTAAAATGTCACAAAATCCAGTAAAATGCAAAAAATATTGCTTTGGAAAAATAATGTTTTAAATTAAAATGACAGTAATCAAATACGTATAAAGGACCTGCAGTAAATTACTGAACTATTCCACAATATTAAGTTCAATTTTTAATTTTATGGTTTTACATACGTATTTATTAATGTGGTGAGTTTCTCCTTCACAGCTGAAATCATATAAATAATAAATTTGAACACTTCTGAACTCTTTACTTTTCTCTTCTTTCAGTTAATTTAGCATCACAACTTTTTGTTTCCCGAACTCATCCTTCAAAGTACATTTTCATACCGTGTGTTATTCGTCTTGTTGAAAACCATCTCGGTTTGTGAGCCAACCTTTTGGTTCTCCTGTGAGGGTCACCGTCTGCAGCTCACATTCTCCCTCTGCTCTCCCGCCGGCTGCTTTCCATAGTCAGAGATACATACTGATGATTACTGCTTGGCGCATAATCGGCCAGAAATTTCTTCTTTTTTGTTGTTGTTGCGTAGAACAGGTGCCCCCCCCCCCCCCCTCGAGCTAAATGTAGAAACAAAACCCATTAACATGTCTGTAGTGAAGTGGAACGGGCCGGGGAGAGTGGAGGGTAGATGAAGGTGCAGCGGGCATCTTGTTGTTTCCTCAGGTACACACACACACACACACACACACACACACACACACACACACACACACACACACACACACACACACACACACACACACACACACACACACACACACACACACACACACACACACACACTTCGTGTCTCTGATACGAGTGTGTGTCTTCGTTTGTGTGTTTTTTAGTTTTAATGCCTCGTGTCTGTGTGTTTTTCTGGTCAGTGTTTGGACGTCATGCTGATGAAGGCCTCACCGTCTGCCTTTGTTCATCTGACATTTCCTCATTAATGAAGCTCGCCCGCCCTCCTCCCTCCCTCCTGCCCCCTCTGACTCCCCCCTCCCCCCCACACCCACCACCACCACCAGCAGCTGTTCGCTCTCCTCCTGCTCGTCTATCCAGCTCTCTACTTTGATCTCTGCTCCACCTTCCTCCTCCTCCTCTTCCTCCTTTCATCCTTTTTTCCGACCTATTCTCTTCTATCTTTCTGCTTTTTTCCCTTTTTTTTTTTTTCCCCTATTTGTCTTCATCCCCATCACTCTTTCTTTTTCCCTTCATCCTTTTGCTTTCTTCCTAAATCCCACATGGTTGTCAGTTTTCCCCAAAAAAGAAAGCTTCACTTGCCATTTAAATCTAGAGTTCAGAAATTGAATCCTCTCATTCATACACGACTACTGTGATGCCCTGGAGCAGAGCATTTTAACCTCCCGGGCGGTCCTGGTAGATCTGCTCGGTGGCCGGCTGCGCTCCAACTGCACATGAATGACAACATGTTTCTGACTTGCGACAGGGAGTCCTGACAAAAACAAAAATAAATTGAAAAAGGACGCGAGATTAAAAGATCTTTTTCTGTTTTTTCTGTCTGTCTGCAGCAGCTGATGAGAGAACGACAGCAGATGGCCAGTCGTCCCTTCGCCTCGGTCGCCGTGGCGCTGGAGGTGGGCGGCGACCAAGAGGAGCTGCTACAGGTCAGAGCGGTGACGCAAAACATGGTGGAATAAACACAAACAAGAGAAGACACACAGAAACACACACACACAAAGGAAATCACAGCGTCGCACTGAGGACAGTCTTCATTTACAAACTCATGAGACTGACAGGATGTCCACCCACTGACGGGTTGGTTGCGCAACAAGTTGCTTTCACTTTGTTTCAAGAAAAGTCAAACTTAAGGCCGGACAGATATCCGTCATGTCGGATGTAATCAGACAAAGAAACCACATATTTTTAAGAACGTGAAAGAGGCTGAAGAAAATCGATAACATGGGACAGAATCCAGTCATAATTATGTCTTCGCCTTGAAAAGAAAAGTGGACCGAGAACCTCTGAGTAACGTCTGTCGGGACTGGAAGTTAATGCAGTCACCATCCATCAGACCGGAGGAAGGTGGAGGAGAGTTCATGAAGGCAGTTGGGCATCATTGAGGCGTCCCTCAGCGCCGTGCACGGCCGAGTCAACCATCGACCTTCGTCGGTGCAGCGAGAGCGGCGGCGTGGCTTTATCATTGTTTCCCTGATTAGCCGTTAGCAAACACAAAAGGGTCGCCGTGGTTACACGGAGTGTTCAGAACGTGAACAATCAAACGCAGAATCCTCAAGCCGAGCGGGAATACTCGTCGGCATCAGACAGAAAAGCTGAAGCTCAGAGCTCCTCCCGTGAGTGGAAGCAGCTCAGCCAGAAAGAGTCACGATGCAAATATGAACCCGAGCAGGAGCCAGCAGTGACGTTGATTTGGAGCAGGAAGTGACCATATTTGGACGAGCTGGGGGAGGAACCAGCGGTGGATCTGACTCGATCTGATCGGAAACCTGACGATACTACGTCCCGCCCACCGATAACTGTAACCTGACTGCACCACAGGCCTGTCAATCAAACAGACACGCCCCCAAAAACAGGTCTTCTTGAATCTTCTTTTCTAATGAATGAGGGATTATTTTCAGATGGACCTCCAGAAAACTAAGAAGAAGGAGTGACTTTAGCTAACAACACCGAGATAACTGATGGACACATTTTATTCACTTTGGATTTGATGAGAGAAGTTGAATGGGAGTCTATGGAGCCGGAGGCTTTTTGGAGCCGACCTCTAGTGGCACTCGCTGGTATTGCAGCTGAAGACTCTTCTGGATCAGCATAACTTTTCAGACCCCGAAACTACGTATTTATTTTTTAACGACCCAGCTAAAGAGTGACCGTGATTGATCGAGCTGATCTAAGCAAAATCATTCAAATAGTGAACATTTTTCTTTATCATGTCGGGCTTAGATTATCACTTCAACATCTATATTTGTCCAGAGGATAAAATACATTACGCTACACGGCTAAGCTAGCTGGTGAATAAGCTTTTAAGCTGCTCAATGTGTCATTCATAGAGATCCTCACTGTGTGTGTGTGTGTGTGTGTGTGTGTGTGTGTGTGTGTGTGTGTGTGTGTGTGTGTGTGTGTGTGTGTGTGTGTGTGTGTGTGTGTGTGTGTGGCATCGGGATGATTGAAAGCACGTAACACCCGAGTGTCTCTGTGATGTCGGAGGAACCCTCGGGCTTGAGGGTTTCGCAAGAAAACAAGAGGACATGAAATCGTCTTCATGAACCTTATGCCAAGCAGACGTAGACAAACACAGCTCACCTCGTCTCACGGTGTGTGTGTGTGTGTGTGTGTGTGTGTGTGTGTGTGTGTGTGTGTGTGTGTGTGTGTGTGTGTGTGTGTGTGTGTGTGTGTGTGTGTGTGTGTGTGTGTGTGTGTGTGTGGTGGGGGGAGGGGGAGGGGTTGCAGCTGGTTTCAATAGGTTTTCATGCAGCTGTCCTCTGTGATCCTCCAGCCTCACCTACATGTACCCGCCTGAAGGGCCCTCCAGGGGCAGCGTGGGCCCTCAGAGAGGCGGCCGGTCCCGCTGCTCATATCGGCTTCTTGTACACAGACATTGCAGAGAACAAGACATGACAGAGGTACTCTAAAAAATTGAAAAATAAATAAATAAATCAGGTGTGTCCTTGTCTTAAAGGACGAGTGGCGTCACCTCTGTTGTGGGACTCAGACGTACGCAGAGTTTGGATAAACAGGAGAGGATGTCAGCTGTGGAGTGATGGCGACTGTGAGGCAGAGACATGAGGATGTGGAGACGGGTTCTCGGTTGTGGTTTTATGGAGGCGTATCGGTTTGTACAGAATCTCATTGGCTATACCAAGCGTCAATCATCGCCGAGGTGTCCTCCGATTGGCTGGATTTGACACCGCCACTCAAGACAGACTCTGATTGGCTATTGTAGGCTGTGGACAGGATACGGAAGCCCCTATTGGCTCAGTGAGATGTCAATCAACCTTGCAGTGTAAAGGTGCTTCCTGACTTTACTGCAGATTATGTAGAAAATGAATAACGCCTGCTGGGAAGTTTCAAATGATGCAGCAGCGGACGGTGTGTGTTATGGATGTAATGATGTGTTTTGGACTAAACACTTGGCTGGATTGGATTCACTCTGCCTTTGCTGACTTAACCAGACCACTTGTTGTCAGATCATTGCTGGACTGAGACTTTATAGATACTGTATATGAATACTGTTGTTGGTGGTCTGACAAAGATGTTTACTGCTCCTGCTGTAATTGTATCTTGACACGGTTCATTTCAATCCAACCACAAGAAAAGATTGATTTGACTCGAAAAATTGATTTTTTTTTTTTTTTTTTTTTAAACCCAGTCCTGCTGGAGGGGACGTTAACCTTGAAGTTAGTTTTCACGTGAGCTCAGTTTGCTTCATAAAGCAGCAGTCGGCTTTATGTTTGAATGTGAAGTCTGAACATATGGAGGCAACATGTTGCTGAAGGCTTCTTCACAATAATTCACAGCACCGTTCTCGTATGTCCTCGTGAACCACCAGTCTGCTTCACAGAAGACAAATGTGTCTCCAGCGGTTTGGGTCATCGTATAGTTGCAATTTGTTTAACGATAGATTATCTCATTACACGCAGAGCAGCAAAGTGGAACAAGGTAATTTGAATGACCTTGCCTGGTTGTGACGCGTTCCAACAAATTAATAATCCTGATAGCCACAGTGCATTATGGGAAGTGAACTCTTACACCCCCCTCGAGCCGTCTCTGTGGCCCCGCCTGCAGCCCGATGGAGCCCAGTGACAGATGTTGCAAGAGATTTGATGCCTGCGAGAGGTCAAGTGGTCAGAATGAAAAGCAAAGAGAACAACACGAGTCATTCATCAAACCGCGTGATGCAAACAAACATGCAGCGAGAGATTTGCTGGATATCGAACACGGCAGAGTCTTCGAATGAGACTGACATTTTGAACTTTGTGTAAAACTAAGAATAATAATATACTAACACCGTGTACCCGAGCAGAAATCCACCTAATTTGTGTAGTCGCTGTACAGAAATCTCGTACTCAGCTGACCTGCTGGAATAAGTTTCCCTTCTTTTAAGATGATCCTGATGATATACATCGATTTAAGCATTCACGGTGTGAGGAAAACATTTTTCTTTTGGATCTTGAGTCTCATATTATTGTTATTTCTGCCCACTCTGCCTTCCGTTAACACAAAGTCCGCCTCCGCTCGTCTCCACTCGGTGTTCGGGGGTTTCGTCTCCTCGCACAGTTTGAGCTGAAGGTTATGGAGACGAAGGAGTATGGCGGGCGGTCTGCGCCTGATGCTTAATAATTAGTTCCAGCTTTGTTTCGACCAGGTTGGACTGTTCTTAGTTGGGTTTTTGGAAACCTCAGGAGTACCTTCCCTTATCGCTGCCTCTGCCTGGTTTCCATTCTGTTCTTGAAGGTGAGAGACAATGGGCCAGAACGCTATCTTCACACCGAGGTTAATTGCACAACATCTGGTTCATAGACGAGAATGCAGCTTAGCATAATTGTGTAATTAATGAGGGAATGGGAAACATTTCCGTCCGGCCCCGCTACTTTACGTCGTCCTGCTTGTCCAGAGCAGCCGAGTGCGGAGCAACAGATAGAGTCATCATCGCCCCATTTCATGGTGTTTAGACAGCGAGGAGCGCTCCGCCTGTTGTTGCCGCACTCAGGTAGTGATTCGGTGTGTATAGGAGAGGATGGGAAAGTGTGCGTGGATAAACCGATTAAGATATAATTGCATGGAAAGAAGTGTGATGGCGGATAAACGCATCGACGGTGGCTGAGCTGTGCTTCGCATGTTTTCTTTATCTGAATTTCCATTATACACATTGTATGTTCGTTCTTCCATCACCTTCTCAGATAGTTTGCCTTTCATGCTGTTATTTTTTTCCGTTATCATCCTGTGTTATTTCAGCCCGAGCAGCAGGCTTGTCAGCGTGCATTCAGTCTAATCAGTAGGTCTGCTTGTAATCAACACGCATGTATTTAACGGGATGATTTATTGGCTGATATTTTGGCACCGACTCAAACTCAGCCGACCGTGTAATGTGAAGCTGGAGTCGAACCCGTGCGAACGGGGCATCTGAGCCCGATCTGGTGCAGTCGGGACTGCTTTGGTGCAAAGTGGAGGCCTGTTAGAGGAGGTACGGGCCCCCTTCATAACCTCTGGCTTTTTAATCTGGAAATTAATACATTTGTGAAATCATACGAGGTGAAATCAAAAAGTTCTGTTGTAAATCTGGCGAGTAGGGAGGTAAGGAGATGCAGTTGTGAGAAATTTGTGCCAGAAAATGTTTTCCCCTCAGACACCTCCGAAGGTCCCAGTGAAACTCGGTGTTGACAGTCTGATCCTGGGGGACGAATTCAAGGGTGCACAACCCCAATTTACAAATATCAGAAGTAGCACTCAGGTTTTTATTAGGAGTTACACATCGTTGTTTAAAAAAAAGATAATTTACTCGTGATGGTAGCGCAAATATTTTTGACAATATTTAAATGTTGTCTATATGTCACTTATCAACAACAGCAAGTGTGTTTTGAAAGCAGTCACAGCAATGTTAAGCATATTATTGTTAATTTTTTGGGACTGGAATTACAAAGATTAAGTCTTTGATGTCTTTGCAAAGATTTTACAAACACACTGATCACCTCCCTACAAACCTCTCCATGAAAATCATAATTTGAACTTTCCTTTCTAACATAATTTGGAAAGAAAAGTCAGTATCACGTAATTTCCAGAAAACATTGCTGACATAAATCTGTGCACACACAAACTTTGTCCTTCACTGCCCACCCGGTATCTGAGTCACGATTTATGTTCTCTTCAACCGCTCCATGTTGCCATATGGGTAAATACTGCGTCTTCCACAACACCATCCCCTGAGTGTTCCTCTCGAGTTTCCTTTCAGAGGCTGCAGTCTTCAGCATCTGTGTTCAAAATAAACCACAAGTCTTTTATTCTCTCGCGTCTGCAGGAACAAACAGTTTTTTGCGATCCATCACGCTGCTGTATAAACTCATGTGGACGCAGGGTGTGCTCAGACTTCCCAGGACACTTCAAGGATGAACTTTAAATGCTCTCCAGGTGGTTTTCGTTCAAAAACATATTTTCGGTCCTCTGAAGACGTGCAATTATAGGTACTCTTTCAACAAGGGCCTTCTATCATTTTGAAATGTTCACACGTTCAGGTGTCTGCGCTTGGTTAATGTTTTTTAATGATAGAGGCTGAGTGTCGTAGCTGGAGATGTTTTTTTTCTTTTATCCTTTAAAGACTCCCAATTATACTCTTCATACAAAAGGGGGGAAAAACCCACATTGAGCATAACTGTATCAGCGTTGTAAGAAGAAACTTTTCACAGAGCCAGGTGTCTCGGATGGGTTAATTATACAAACTACACGTGTCACTGCTGGGAGGAGATGCACTGGTTTGTGCAATTTGACCCAAACTCTTTTATAGTCATGGTTCTGTTTCCAGGGGGGATGAAAAACCCAAACTTCAAACTAACAAGAAAAACAGAAACCATTTGTTGTTTTTAAAGGCGTGGTTTGGGTTAGTTGGTCGTGAGGGTGTGTGGATGTCTGTTTTTCTTGGACCAACAGAAAGCTGATCTTAAATCAGTATATCAGTATTTTACTGTTATTTTAAGGGCGTATTAATAAGATTCACTTGCAGCGTTCACTCTGCTCGTTCCGCGTACAGAGACACGCAGCAGCGCGCAAACATGCAAAAGATTACAAATGTAACGTGAACGATTATTACTGTGAACATCAATCTGCACACGAGCAGTTTCCTCTTTCCTTCTGTAAATCCTCCATCATAATAGCGATGCACCACGGTGGAAGCACATCTGACTGTACAGGGGAACGGGAGACGATACTAACGTTGTGTTAGCCACCGGTTGGTTCTGTGTTCAGTTAACTTTGTGTTTTTATTGACCGACACCGGGACCATTAATTAACCCACAAAAACAGATGCTGGAAAAAAAAGAAAAGTGTTGTCTCATAACTAGCGCCTATTTATATCTGGGACATTGCAGTACTATATATCCATATGATTATGGGATGTCTTGCCTGCACCACCACCTAAGTACAACCCTCCTCCCCCTCCATATGTTAAATAGCAGCCGCATCGCTGGCTCTACGGGCCTGTTTACCACCTCCTCGGCTCCCCAACACCGATCGCAGCTTTACAGCGTGTCATAGCTGCATTACGGAACACAGGCGGACCATCAGCATAAATCGATGTCTCCACTGCCTCCATAAAGCACCGCCGCGACGTCGTAAAGCTGATGAGCCCGCAGCCACGAGCATCTGCACGCCTCCACCCGCATAGAGCAAGCCCCCCCAACCCCCCACCACACCCACACACACACACAACCCCCCCCCCCCCACACACACACACACACAACCCCCCCCCCCACACACACACACACACACACCTCTGCCGCTGATTAACGACACTCTCCCGTTTTCATAATGCCATTTAAAGCAAAAAGAATGAATCAATTTCATATTTTATGTTTTAATGTGGCGTGTTTATTCTTCAATTGCGCAGGATTTAATATGTCTTGAGGAAGGAGGGCTGGGTGGGACAGGGCGGATGGATGGAGGGAGGGAGAGAGGGAGAGAGAGAGAGAGGGAGGGAGAGAGGGAGGGAGGGAGAGAGGGAGAGAGGGAGGGAGAGAGAGAGGGAGGAGAGAGAGAGGGAGAGAGAGGGAGGGAATGACAGGGCAAAGAGGCAGATAAAGAATATTTATGACACCTGGGAGTAATGTGTTTGGTAGAAAAAAAATACACAGCTAAATACTGTACACACACACACACACACACACACACACACACACACACACACACACACACACACACACACACACACACACACACACACACACACACACACACACACACACACACTGCAAGGGGTTATCGAACAACACAAAGGCTTCTATCAGGCGGAAAATAAATGAGAAAAGGTGCATGACAAACACACACAGACACACTCATTTGCATTCATCTTAGGACAATTGTACGTTCCTTTGGTTTGCTTTGGCTTTCCACTCACCTGTGGCTCTTTGTGTGTGTGTGTGTGTGTGTGTGTGTGTGTGTGTGTGTGTGTGTGTGTGTGTGTGTGTGTGTGTGTGTGTGTGTGTGTGTGTGTGTGTGTGTGTGCGTCGCATGACCGTATGACCGTACACACACACACACATGCAGCTCCATTATTAACTCAATAACTCACACCTCTGTCAACACTAACGAGGCTAAAACAAACCCATTCCTCTTCATGTTCTGTTTACGCTTTTTTTTTCTTCTTCTTTTTATGATCGCGCAGATTTAGAAAAAGTGTCGGACATGATATATTTTCACCGGCTGGAGGAGGAGAAGCACCTGCAGCCGCTTCAGCTGAGCAAACTCAGCCTCTGTTTAGCTTTTTCTTTCTCTCCGTGTCTCTCAGATATATTTCACAAATGTTTTTCCAGCCACAAATTTTACCACTTTTTGCCGTTTAAAAAAAATGATTGTAGGATGAAGAGGCAGTTATAGTGAAGTTATAACACTTGTTGACACCATCGCTGAAAACGTACTTTGCTTAAACACTCAAAGTTATTGTTTTCAGCTGTCATTGTTTTTTTGTTTTTATTTGAACCTTTAACGACTTATGACCCTTTTTTTCTGCGCTTCTTCTTTTTCTTTTTTTCTGATTTGTTTTAAATGTCTGGCAGCTCGATGAACTTCAGGAACTTTCCAGTTGAAAATTGAACTCAGACATTAACATTAAACCGAGGCAGTCGTCACAAAAACCCAGCCGGGCCACGTCGACTGCTTTAATGACGGAAATATCCGGGTAGATGTCTGGATCTGAACCCCCCTATCAACCCTCCCTCCTCTCCCCCTCCCCCGCCCCCCTTCCCCAGTGGCAGACATTTAAAAGAGCAGGATAAATGTCTCGTGTCTGTGGAAGTCTGTAATCGGAGGGTCGAGCATGCGGAGCGACTCCGCTGAGTGTCGGAGAGGAGGCGGCGGAGCAGAGGTCGGACTGACTGACGGATCTATAAAGTTGCATCGGACACACCGTGAAGTGTATTAACGCAGCGGTGCAGTTTGTTTGGTTTTGCTGGCAGGCGTTTTTTTTGTTTTTGTTTGGTACTTTAAAAAAAAAAACCTTTCAACAAGCATCAGGCCCGCGGTGGGTCGGGTCAACGCCACATCACGCCGGCCGCTGAGAGACAAGTTAACACAACAACTTTTTCAATTCTATTCAAGATCCCAAACAGACTTTTCACAGAGAAAAATACCAAACATGTCAGGCTGAAATGTAGATAAAAGGATTTTCTTTTTCGACTGTAAATATTCGCTTCATTCCACATTAGAAATCCAGAACATCAGATCCTCCATTTATTTCAAGTGAATACTCCCCAGCAGGTTTTATCTGTTCCTGTGGGATGTGGAGATACTGTTTGTATGTTGAACAGTTTGTTCACACTCATTTCTTTACTGTACTTCCTATTAGAACTTCATGTTAAATATTTAACCAGTGAATCTGTGCTTGCACAACATGTTTACTAATTTGTCGGCCGGTTTACACTTCAAGTGAATCCAGTTTTGTTGTTAAAAATGACCCGTGATATAACTTCTGTTTATGAAATATTGTTCTTTTTTTTTTTTTTTTTAATTGGCTATCATTAAATCACTTTCACTGAACACTGTTGTCACGATATCCTCGTCGTCAGCCAGAAGTGTGTTTAATTAACCGTATACCGACACAGTGATGGAAGAGCAGGAAACATCTTCGAGTATCAATGAGGCACTTGAACAGCCTGATTTAGTGTCAACTCTGGAGGAACCGAACCCAGCGGGTTGAGTTTCCGGTACCAGTTTCCTGAGTTGAATACATGGTGTGATTTTGCACTCTGTGCTCTGATATCTGAACTCTCCGATCGCACCTCGTACGCGTTTGAAGTCAGATGTAAAAGGCCTCGTGATTTCCTGCACGTCTGTTGAGCAGATCCTGAAGAGAAAAATAAAAAAAATACAAAGTGGATTCAGATCTGTCAGACGAGGTGAGAAGCTGCCGTGGTTTCAACTTCCTCCTGTGCGGTCGAGGATTTACCTCCAAACAGCAGGTGGGGACCGACATCTATCCGAGGAGGCTCACGGAGACCAATAAAAATATGTCCGTTAACGTTTTATGACCCGGCCTCTATCTTAAATTTGGGAGGTTTTTTTTTTTTTTTGCAGTTTACTTTTCTCTTCGGTCCCTGGTTGTTGTTTTTTAACAACTTTTATCAGTCAGAGACACATTTTTCTCCTCAACTTTATAGAGCGTCTTTGCCCTTTTTCGCTGTATTTCACTGCACGGACCCTCCACATATTTGAGAGAGAGCAAAACAGATGTTTCATTTGATCTTTGACCAAACTTTATGAAACTGTGTTGTATTTTCGGCCTATGCTCTCTTGAACTGACACTATCCACAGCGGCGCTGCTATCACAGTTTTTCAGATGTCCGTCAGTAAAGACTCCGTGTCCCTCCTTCACTACTCTTTTTCCCCGGGTCAGACGAGTCCTGTAAATGACCAGGACTTAGTTTCTTTTATTTTAACTGCAAGGAACACCAACTTGACAAATAACGTGAGGCTTATAAATCTCTGTTCGTTTGAAATAGTTTATAAAATTTGATTTGATTTGTTCTTCTTTGGGATTTTAGAGCGAGTTTATGGTCTCGATAAGCAGCTCCAGTTAAAAGTACAAACCTGTTTCCCAAAAAGTTGGGACGCTGTGTAAAATGTAAATAAAAACAAAATGGAGTGATTTGCAAACCATGTAAACACACATTTTATTGCAAATTGACCAAAGACAACATATCAAATGTTAAAACTGAGAAGTTGTATTGTTTTATAAAAAATATTTGCTCATTTAGAATTTGATGCCAGCAACCGGTTTCAAAACAGTTGGGGTCATGTTTTGCATCACCTGTTCTTTTTACAACACTCTGTAAATGTGTGGGAACTGAGGAGAGATCAGTTGCTGGAGTTTTGAAAGTGAAATGTTGTCCCATTGTTGCCTGATATAGGATTTCAGCTGATCAACAGTTCAAGGGTCTCCTTTGGCAAGCTACCCATACCACGTTCAGTGATGCTCGCTTGCAACTGTGCACAGACAACAAGCCGGGTGGTCCCTCTCCTCTTTAACCCGGAGGACGGCAGCGTCCACGATATCCAAAAAGAATCAAACAAATTTTCATTCGTCAGACGGCAGGACAGTTTTCCACTTCGCCTCGGTCCGTCCTAAATGCGCTCGGCCGTGTAGAGCTTTATATTTGCATTCTTGCGTAATTAAACAACAAGTCACACGAAGTCCTCCAGCTTTGCGTATAAAATCGTTTTTTCCCTCCTTTACTGCAAATCTTTTCCTCTTTCTCTCTCTCTCTCTCTCTCTCTCTCTCTCTCTCTCTCTCTCTCTCTCTCCTCATTAATCCACCTCCTCCTCTCCCTCCTTCTTCTTCTGTCTGACTCTGTCCATCACGTAGTTTAGTGCCAGTTTCAGGTTCAGCTGACTAAGCAGGAGCGCCTATTATGTACTGAACACTCTGCCAGTGAATACACTGTGTGTGTGTGTGTGTGTGTGTGTGTGTGTGTGTGTGTGTGTGTGTGTGTGTGTGTGTGTGTGTGTGTGTGTGTGTGTGTGTGTCCTTGCCAGCATCAGTTCTGATAAAAGCATGTGTATTAAAGAGGTACAAACATGCAGTAAATCTGAATCCATGCTGATGTGTGTGTGACAGCTGATGGGTGAAGACAGCAGAAGTGATTTGAAGACAGTAGAAGTGATTTGAAGACAGCAGAAGTGATTTGGGGACTGAGGGAACGTTTCTATATTACAGCACAGACAGAGTTGTACCCTACATTTTTGCTGCTTTTTCTTTTACGCTCACACGGGACAACTTTGGGAGGTTTTGGCCCTTTATTACATTTCCCCGAGTTTTACCCACAAGACACTCAAACTTATCAAATTCTTCCTGAACAGCTGACAGGCTGCTGTATACAAGAACAAATAACTTTTTGGTTTCCTCAGAGGAACTCCGTCAGAACGTTTAGCTGCTGTCAGATCTCATCTTTACTCGTGATCAGACTCCGTGTCACGAGGAGAAAAGTTTCCGATGAAAACTTCATTCCTCCGAAGATGGCCTTTAAGGATCAAACAGGAGTTAAAGGGAACCTACTGATCTGTGAAGGCAACCGCCGACTCACTGTGATGGTTTTTAATTAGAAACCAGGAGCTACGAGAGTTTCTTAGTTTGTGACCCAACTTCCCCCCGCATCAAACAGTTATCTACAATTTGTAAGAATCAATTATTTAAATCACAGAAAACAAATCACAGACATTCATCATTTTACAGTTTACTGGACATCAAGTTGTTTGTAGGTTTTATTATAGTTTGTTAATAAACGTATGATATATGAATATCATATTAAAATGAAGGGTCCAGCAGAATATTCGAATTGTCGTTAATATATTAAAAAAAATAGTTCTTACTTACTCTGTTTTTACCTGCGCCTGGTTGTAATGCGTTTCTCCCATCAGAAGGTGGCGGTAATGCACCAAAAAGCTGTTTGACAACTGCCATTAAAAAAAACATTAGAATAAGAGGAAACTGCGTTGCTAAGAGATTAGCGACTCGGTGCAAACAACATAAACATGCAAAGATGACTACATCCGCCACAGTTACGCACCGAGCAGACGGTCCAGCCATCGGTCAATATTCAGACGAAGTGAGTTTGATGTTGGACGCATTTCAAAGATGAAACTGAAGCTTGTAACGTTGAGAAACTCTCGTCTCGACCAACCACGAATGAGCGTCGGATATTTCAAACCTTTAAAGCTCCTGGGAAACTCAAACTGGACTTCTTTGATTGTGTTTTTTTTGTCCTCCTTTGTACAACACGTCCTCTCATGCAGGTACAGTTACGTACGTCAAAAAATATATATATAAAAAAGTGAGAAATGTTCAGTGTGCTTCAATCCAACTGGGCCTCTTTAAGTCTTCAGATGTGTCGTCCAACCGTATAAATTCTCCAATTTAGTGTGATGAATTGCACAAATGGAGGATTATGGAGCGCACTTCCAAAGAGTCTCTCTTTGAAGGCGTTTGTGATACACAAAAAAAAACCAACACTGAAGCAGACGTGTGAGGAGCAAAAAAACGCTCTGAAATAGGAGCTTAAATCTTTCTCACCTTCTGACACGGAACCAACTTCTCCGTGAAGTCGGACGTCCGTCTGCTTTTAAACGTGATAAAAACATTGTTGGCTGTTTTTTTGCACTTTGACTACCGTCAGTTTGAACAGTGACGATCCCGCTCGGCCTCGCTGACCTGTCACATCCTCAAAATGGACGAAAACAAAACCCAACTTTTTATTTTTTGTCTTTAAATCTCTGACGACGTCTGGATGTGTTCGTATGTCTGCTGAGAGCTGGCAGCCATGTTCTCTATCAGTAGTTTGGTTCCTCCTACTGACGAGTGTCTCTGTGTTCTCGTCTTTCCTCCGAGATCGATCTCTCCTCCACCCGACCCCCACCTTCCTCCCCCCTTCCTCCTCTGCAGTCTGTCAATACTGAGTTTAGAGGAAAAAACATTTTCAGGAACGATGATGGTCTTTGGAGCGTCGTTATGTGGGTTCACGTGCACGTGTGCACATTTGTACAGTGCATTTATGTGTGTGTGTGTGTGTGTGTGTGTGTGTGTGTGTGTGTGTGTGTGTGTGTGTGTGTGTGTGTGTGTGTGTGTGTGTGTGTGTGTGTGTGTGTGTGTCTCTAAGCTGCTCCCCTATGGACGCCACTACACATCCTCAGCAGTCAGAAAACACATTAATCTTTCCAGCACTAATAGTGAGAAGAGAGGAGTGTGTGTGTGTGTGTGTGTGTGTGTGTGTGTGTGTGTGTGTGTGTGTGTGTGTGTGTGTGTGTGTGTGTGTGTGTGTGTGTGTGTGTGTGTGTGTGTGTGTGTGTGTGTGTGTGTGTGTGTGTGTGTGTGTGTGTGTGTGTGTGTGTGTGTGTGTGTGTGGAGGAGGGCAGTGAATAAAAGATATACTCCACCTCTAATATTAAGAAGAGGCAAAAAAAAAAGAAAAGAAGAAGAAGTGTGTCTTTCATGAGGCATTAGAGAGATGATTAATTTGCGGTGTCGGTGATGGAGGGATTGAAAGGGGGGGTGGGGGTGGGGTTAAGGAGGGGGGGTGGGGGGCTTCTGTCCTCCAGCAGTAATAGGATTGTTCGCTCACTGACGTGCTGATTAAAATGGAAATTCAACTCAACTCAACTCCCGACACACACACACACACACACACACACACACACACACACACACACACACACACACACACACACACACACACACACACACACACACACACACACACACCCATGTGCTCAATATGCAGGTGTGTAGAGAAGGATGCGACCCGGTGTCCCGCAAACCGAGGAACGCGAGACGAGAAATAACAGACAAGAAATAAAACCAAGAGAGGAGCGATGAAGCTGAGGAGGAGACGGGACGAAGGAAGGAAGGAGAGGCGGAGGAGGAAAGGTGGAGTTCACTCAGGTTCAGAAAGTCTCTGAAAAGTTTCATGAACGCTGAAGAGGAAACTGAACGTTTGAGCTGCGTTCACAAGAACAGATTTAGCAGCTGATTAACCGGAAACTCGTTTCTCCTCCTCCTCCTCGTTTCTCCTCTTTCTCCTCGTTTCTCCTCTTCCTCCTCGTTCCTCCTCCTCCTCCCGTTTTCTCCTTTTCTCCTCCTCTTTTCTCCTCTTCCTCCTCATTTCTCCTCTTCCTCCTCCTCTTTTCTCCTCCTCTTCCTCCTCTTCTCGTCTCCGCGGCGTCTCCTGACGTTTCCTCCCTCCGACTGTTCTTCTGACCTTCTAAGCTTCTTTTCTCGTCCTCCTCTTCTCCTCCTGCTTCTCACTCTTTCATCTCCTCGTTTCCTCTCCTCTCTCCTCCTCTTGTTTTGTGTCCTTGTGTGTCTTGTTTCATCTCATCTCTCCGTTTCTCTGCTCGTCCATGTTTCCTTTCCTCTCCTTCCCTTTTCACCTCCTTCTTTTTATATCCTTGTCTCCTCTCCTCGCCTCCTTGCTTCTCCTCTGCTCTCTTTTTTCTTTCACCTCATTTTCTTTTTTCCATTTATCTCCTTTTTTTCAATCCTTGCTTGCTTCCTCCCTTGTGTCCCCGTTCCTTCTCTCGTCCTCTCATCCTTCCTCCTTTCCTTTCCCCCGTCTCCTCCTCCTCGTCTCCTCCCCTGTCTCCTCCTCCTCCTCCTCCTCGCCGCTCCGTGTCAGCGCGTTCGTACCTTTGAGAGGACGGCCTGCAGGAAGCTGTCACGGAGACACAACAGCTTCTTTCTGTTTACTCGTTTACAACAAAGTGTTTACGAGACACGAAGCTCAGCTTTTATGGAGAGGAGAAGAAAAGAGGAGGAGGAGGAAGAGGAGAAGAAAGGAGGAGGAGGAGGAGGAGGGCCGGCGTGTCTCCTGTTGGATCTCTCTGATTACAGGGATAAAGATACCACTTTGTGCCGGAAAATCTCCTCTCACTCTCAGAGCTCCGGGGGATTTTCGTTTTTTGTTTTTTTCCTTTCTTAGAAATACCTCAAACATGTTGCGTCTCCGCCGGCTAACGGCTGAATCCAAACCAAAATGGCAAACTGCTCTTTTTTGTTTTTTATTCTTCTGTTCATTTAAGGAAATAGTCTGGTTGTTGTTCGTTTTTTGTTTTTTTTAGCAAATTGCATTTTCCTTTTCAAAAGTCTCCTCACAACAAACTAACGCTGCGTTCAAATGTCGGTCGTATTCAGGAGTTGTGACGTCTTCTGCTGACGTTTACAGAAAGGTCAGAGGTCGTGGAAGTTCATGTTCGGTTGGACGCTCAGATAATATCTTGTCATTTTAAATCGAGTAGCGTTTGTCTCCATAACTTAGAGAACGGCCTCATCTTCTCCCCTCTGTGACGTCGTATTCGCTCCATCACGTGACTACTTTCTGAATCCATCTTTCATTTTTGCGCCGTGTTTCAACGTGAGCTTCTAACGAACGAGAAAATAACCGATTTTGCCCCTTTTTTAAATTTCCTCCGGAGAAACACGGCCGACGCGAGACGTTAATCTGCGTGAAACAATCACTGATCATCATTTGTGCGAACACCTGCAGACTGTCGTCCCTGCGTGGCACGTAATTGCTCGTCCGTGGTCTGTCGAGGTCAAAGTCATTGACTTTGTCTCCGACTGTTTGTGACGTGGCTCCCTGCTGCAGCTGTCTGCATCTGGGAGGTGAAACACGACAAAACATCTCTTCAACGCCGGATCAGAACACAGACGGTACGACAGGACTGCCGTATGTGTTGATGCTTAAAGTTTAAAGTATATTCATTTTTTTACTCCGACTGATCAATATGTGTCTAATTAAAACAAAATCAGGCCGAAAACATCGCGGAGGAAACATCTGAGTTGCGTCTCTCCCTCCATTCAGGTACCTCAGAGGATCTTAAGCCCCAAATTGTGGACCTGATCGGAAACAAACCTTCTGACGTGAATATCATTTTTCCAGGACTTATTTTACTTTCATGCAGAAGGATCCTAAATTCAGCTTTAAGTACCTTTTTAAGAAATCATCCTGCTAAAACACGTTCCAAACCTAAAGTAGAAATATCCCATGGATAAGCACGTCAAATGCTCTCTCCACACCGACACACACACACACACACACACACACACACACACTCACACACACACACACACACACACACACACACACACACACACACACACACACACACACACACACACACACACACACACACACACACACACACACACACACACACACACACACACACACACACACACACACACACACACACACACACACACACACACACACACACACACACACACTATCTGCCCGGCTCCCTGATCAGCACCGTTTCTTCTCAATCCTGCGGACTCCCCGGAGAGAGCAGCGACAGACACAGACAGAGAGAGAGAGAGAGAGCAGGAAATGAAAAGAAAAAAGGAGGTTTGAGGTGGACGGAGGATTGGACAAGACAATTTTCTGCCCCGCGGGGGTGGACATGCATGGGCGGCCTAATCGGCTAAGGAGGGCGCGGCGGGGGGTGCACTCTCCCCACCTCAGGGGTCAGAGAGCGAGGCTTTGTGTATCTGTGTGGTCCCATGTGTAGACCGATCTGAGATGTGTTCGACCCGAGGAGGGAGGGGGGTGTGGTGGGGGCCGGGGGGGGGGCGGGGGGGGGGGGTCAGAGCCCCTCGGCCCGGCATCGAGCCTTTTGTGTCACTTTAAAGGCACTTAAAATGCCACCAGGGAGGATGATGAAGAGGAAGAGTGGAAGAAGGAGGAACGAGGGTAGAAGTGATAAATCACGACTTTAAATAACCTTCAGACATTTTTTTTTCGTCTCTTAATTAAATTCCTCAGCAGTCGACTCAATCTTGCAGACTGAAAGACTTGTTTCATTTCAAAATCCGACTTCAGCCAAGTGCAGATGAAGTAAGTGTTCGTTGAACCGGCTTCACCCACGGGAGCTTATTTGTGTGGACTTTCGGTAGCCAAGTATCGGAGAATACATTTTATGGTAATCAGTTTTGTTCGAGGCTCAAAGATGTTATAATTCCTGGACTGCTTTTACGTCATTGAATTAAGTTTGGATTTATCAAAAAACTAAAAGAAAAACAAAAGCCTCCATAGACTCCCATTCAACGAGTTCAGTCTGCTTCAGGAAGATGACCGCTACTACAGCGCCATCACCTTCATGGCCACACCTGAGCAGGTAACAGAGCTAGTAAAAGTGTTCATAGCTTCAGGTCTGAAAAATGGTTCTGATCCAGAAGTGTCTTCAGCTGCAATACCAGCGAGTGCCACTAGAGGTCGGCTCCAAAAAGCCTCCGGCTCCATAGACTCCCATTCAACTTCTCTCATCAAATCCAAAGTGAATCAAATGTGTCCATCAGTTATCTCGGTGTTGTTAGCTAAAGTCACTCCTTCTTCTTAGTTTTCTGGAGGTTCATCTGAAAATAATCCCTCATTCATTAGAAAAGAAGATTCAAGAAGACCTGTTTTTGGGGGCGTGTCTGTTTGATTGACAGGCCTGTGGTGCAGTCAGGTTACAGCTATCGGTGGGCGGGACGTAGTATCGTCAGGTTTCCAATTAGATCGATCAGATCCACCGCTGGCTCCTCCCCCAGCTCGTCCAAATATGGTCACTTCCTGCTCCAAACCGCTCCGAACTAACAAACATGGTGACGGACAGAATCTGAACTGGAGGATTCATTACGTTCACAAACCGACGGGTGACGTCACTGCAGACCGCTGATTCGTGTGTGAGCGACACCGGACGTCCTGCTCAAACCCACCGCCGGACGTCCTGCTCAAACCCACCACTGGTCACCAAGCTACTGTTACGGCTGCAGTTTTTTTTTTAATTCATTGGACTACTTGATTAATAGCAACACACAAAAACCACAGTATAGTGAACCGAGGAGGTGCAGAAGTTCCTGCTTGTGCGTGATGACATCACCTCAGATTCGTGCTGAATCACGGGGCCAGAAAGGTACCGGGTACCGTAGGCGAGTAGAGCCGGTACCTGCAGCAGAAAAAGAGCTTTAGAGAGTCAGAGAAAGATCCCGGTTCTGTTTCACATGACAAATGTTCAAATTCGTGGGTTTTGGCTGTAACAGAAATCACCCGACACGACGTGATCACATCTCCACTGAATCTTTTATCACTCGCGAAATGTAAGAACGCTCGAACCCCACGTAGACCCGATAAAGGAATCAGCGTAACGGAATCAGATTTGGATTCAAAGCCATTTTCAGATTTGATAAAACTCTTGTCAAAACTCCGTATAGATCGCCGGCACTTCACACACACACACACACACACACACACACACACACACACACACACACACACACACACACACACACACACACACACACACACACACACACACACACACACGCACGCTTAAGCTTTGAACACAGACGTTTTAGAAGTGTAACATCCAGACAATCAGCGTAGCGGAGATCCTGCTGCGTGTTGAGATTGCGCTCGAGGCTTTTTTTTGTTGTTGATATGCACGAAGATAAAGAGGAGCGCTGCTTCCAGGAGATGAACCTGATATCCCTCCTGTAATGCCAGGATTTTTTTTTTTTTCCTCCACTCGTTAGAAAGCGTTCGGGTGAAGCCTTATTTGACTTCTACTGTCAGTGTAAATGTGTATTCGGAGCGTGCCTGGCATTTATTTCAGGATTTACCTAAAACAAATAAAAAATAAAAACCTATTAAAGCAAGTGTAGTCCGGTTTAAACGCCTTTTACAAACAGCATTTATCCCCCTGACCTCCAGCCACTTTATTAAATTATACTGTTTGTTAATTGCCGTTGACGTCGCTGCAGGTCTCAGCTACAGATTTTAGGGTGAAAGGTCAGCCTTCAAATATCCAAGCAAATCTGTTATTTCCAGTAA
The DNA here is from genome assembly GCF_029030835.1 of Brachyistius frenatus. Classification (NCBI taxonomy): domain Eukaryota; kingdom Metazoa; phylum Chordata; class Actinopteri; family Embiotocidae; genus Brachyistius; species Brachyistius frenatus. The sequence goes on along the minus strand of NW_027210681.1, from coordinate 785,440 downwards.
AGTCTGACCTCAACCTTTGAGGTAAAACTAAAAAAAACAGCACAAAATATTTCTCTCAGATCTCAGTGATCAGTCAGTGAGTTTTTCCTTCGAATCCTTTTTTTTTTTACTTTTACACTTTTAGACTTTTTTGAATTTTTGAATGGTCACTATATGTTTATATACTCCACCTGGTAGTAATGCGTTTCTACCGCCAGAAGGTGGCGGTAATCCGCCTAAAAGCTGTTTGCCGACCGTGGTTACGCAACAAAGTTTGATGGCTTTTGTTGAGCCCGATTTTAATAATATAGAATTTTATTTTGATACTGTATAATAGTCTGCTTGGTGTACGTGGTTGGTTATTTCTTTGTTTATTTGGATGATTGGATCAAGAAGTTTAGCACATTTTGATATTTCCCCCCCGACTACGTCAAGATCTGGAAATTCAGTGAAAGCTGTTCGAGAACACAACAAGCAGCAAACAGCAGTGATTCAGAGGAAGATAAACTTTTGCTTCGATGTCTTCGGGCCTCGGACAGTTTATCTCCGCTGCTGCTGTCGCGGCGCTCGCTTCCTATAAACTCTTCAATTGACCACTTTTGTTCATCCGGGGACATAAAAACGAAACGGCTGTTGCAACGGCCGTTTGCTCGAAGCAAGTAAGCAGAGACGATCGGAGAGGAGATGGCGAACGCAAAAAGCGAAGAGATGAGGAAGGAAGCTGCGAGAGGAGGAAGATGAAAGCAGCAGAGAGGTGAGACTGACACTTTGTCGAATGACCTCACGCCTCCGAATTTTCTTCTTTCGTCTCTTGTTATCTTTGATAAATGAAAAGGACAAAACACGCAGAAAGAAATGGACTCAAAAGAAAGTGCAGCGTAACGTGACCTCGCCTGAATTTTTTTTTTTTTTCAGGTTGTTTAATGGGAAGAGAAAGTGTTTGTGAGTTACCGTCGGTTTCATGAACCGATGCTGCACAATAAAAGCATGTTGACGCAACCAAGACCAAAAGGACCAAAAAAACCAAACAGCCGTTAGCTTTCAATCGTCAGGCCGACGTGCTCGAATCCGACTCCGTCTGTTCTCACAGGAAGTTAGATGATATAAAATCTGTATTTAACAGATTCTTGACTAATCTGTACACATGAATAAAAAGATCTCTTGTAAAGTCAATATTAATACAGGTTTTTAGTAGCATTGCTGAGGTTTCCTTCTGGATCTGTCAGTGTGATGTGATGTTACTCTGCGGCTGATTAAAGAGAGAAAGTGACTTAAAAAAAAATTAAAAGTGACTTCGTTCTACGATGAAAGCCTGAAAGACGGTCGGTCCAATTTTGATCAAATAACCTGCTGTTAATTGTAGATGATTTTCTGGGCACAAAAGGATTTTTGTAAAACACACAAAAGAAGCCGGGATGTTTGAGTGATGGCGATCTGCAAGCCAACAAACCTCTGCACGCTTCCAACTTCATAAACAATATCTGAGAGATCGTATAAAAATAAAAGTCTGGCCGCTCTGGCACTCACCAAAGATTAAACCGATAGAACAAACGGCTGAAATTGCTCCAATATTGCCAAGTTGCCAATTTCGACATAACGCGCAGTCAGCAAAACCCGCTCTCTGAGCCGAAATGACATTTGATATTTAACATTTAAATAAAACGAGAGTGATTTCTCTGTCGGGTCAGAACCTCTGTGCTGTCAGCTCTTCTACCTCGACACACAACTCAGCAGGGTTTTTTAACGTTCCCTTAAATGCCCACCTGGACTCCGCCCACTTCACTCTCCTCCCCCAACCTCACTAAACGTCTCCACTCAGCCCTCTTCTCTTTCTTTCTTTTTTGTTTTGTTCCTTCAGTCTCTCCGTCTCACTTACCGTGATTAGTTCGGGACGGGAGCCAGAGAAAAGCTCTTACTGTCGACACATCACACCGCTTCTGCTTCATCATTGACTTTCTCTCTCTCTCTCTTTCAGACACACACACACACACACACACACACACACACACACACACACACACACACACACACACACACACACACACACACACACACACACACACACACACACACACTCCTCTCTCATTTTGTGAAGCAGACTGTTATAAAGCAGTAAGTCTGACATGTGATGTGTTGAGGGCCGACATGCTAATTATGCAACGCACACACACAAGTTATTCAACAACCGTGTGTGTGTGTGTGTGTGTGTGTGTGTGTGTGTGTGTGTGTGTGTGTGTGTGTGTGTGTGTGTGTGTGTGTGTGTGTGTGTGTGTGTGTGTGTGTGTGTGTGTGAAGGTTCATTGCTAGAACTACTTGGCAGTGCTGTCAACTGACCATGCAGGAACTATAAGTGTACAATACACTGTTTATTAAAGTGTTAAGGTCTGTAAAATGGTTCTGATCCAGAAGTGTCTTCAGCTGCAATACCAGCGAGTGCCACTAGAGGTCGGCTCCAAAAAGCCTCCGGCTCCATAGACTCCCATTCAACTTCTCTCATCAAATCCAAAGTGAATAAAATGTGTCCATCAGTTATCTCGGTGTTGTTAGCTAAAGTCACTCCTTCTTCTTAGTTTTCTGGAGGTCCATCTGAAAATAATCCCTCATTCATTAGAAAAGAAGATTCAAGAAGACCTGTTTTTGGGGGCGTGTCTGTTTGATTGACAGGCCTGTGGTGCAGTCAGGTTACAGCTATCGGTGGGCGGGACGTAGTATCGTCAGGTTTCCGGTGAAATCATTTGACCTGCAGTTTCAATTACAGTCATGGCAAGACATTAAATGATAATTAATGAATTAATTATCAAAGCTATATGTCTTTTCAAGTTTTGATAGTAAATAAAGCACACACTTCCATGTGCTTGCATGACCTTTTTTTGACTCTGCACGTATCTTTACTGCTTCCTGAAGTGTGACTTTTAATTATGTTTTTACGCAATTAAGCAGAAATGATTTCCTGGAGGAAACAGCAGGATTCATGTAAACGTGACGTCACCGTGTGCGCTCTGTTTTTCTTTTTGATGTATCTTAGATCAAAGGAGATAGTAGGTCATAACTGTACACACACACACACACACACACACACACACACACACACACACACACACACACACACACACACACACACACACACACACACACACACACACACACACACACACAGAGCTGCCGTTGGTTGCCGTTGGAAACCACGAACTAACTAAGTGAACATTAGTTGTTTATGTATGTTAATGACTGAAATGTGTGTCTGAGTGCATTTTACAAACACAAGGAAACATCACTTTGAGGACTAACAAACACCTGTTGCTCGTTTGTCTCGTTAGTTCATCCTTCTTCATCCTCTTAAGAACTTTCAACCAGAATGAAATGACTCATCTTTTCATCCGTTCTCTCAATCTGGAGAAAGAGTGCTTGTTAATAAGAAGTTCTCAGGTAATAAGTTCCCGCGCGTGTGTGTGTGTGTGTGTGTGTGTGTGTGTGTGTGTGTGTGTGTGTGTGTGTGTGTGTGTGTGTGTGTGTGTGTGTGTGTGTGTGTGTGTGTGTGTGTGTGTGTAGTTAGTGTAGAATTCATCATTTCTTGACACTGTGAAAACAAACCGAGGAGCCTCCAGCCTCTAATTACGCCGTGCGCTCCAGCACTTAAACCTATTAGCGCCGGAGGGGATGTTTACATGTGTGTGTCCTCTCTGTTTGTACCGAGGATGTCCAAGAAGACGGCGTGAGGTTGGCAACTGTGTTGGTAGGAACCAACTGCGTCGTCCTCTAATTGCTCCGTGCTCTGTCTGCTGCCTGTTTAATGATGTTACGTGGGATTATTTCATCCGGTTTTCAAATGTCAAACAGTTGGAATTTTAAGTCCTCCGTAGTGATCAAATATTTGTAAAGCCATTTATTCTAAAATCTTTATTTGTGTTTACACTATTGAGCACAGATGGTGGAGTTGTGCTTTGAGCTGGCTATTTTTAACCCATTTGATTGTTGAATTTGTGCCTCACAGTTTGTGTGTTACATATTTAATATTCCCTCGTGTGTTTGTTTTAAAAAAGAAACATGTTTTCTTGTTTTTGGGGTCATTTTATTCACAGTGAAAAAGGGACAGGAGCTTTTTCATAGCACCTTTGTTGAATAAGGTTACGAGTCAAAAATACAAACGCAGAAAAACTATCTAAATTATGTTTATTCATGCTTTTTCCAACAATATCGCCGCAGTAGCTCTTCATTCTTTTTGTCAACATCATTTGGGGTTTTCAACATTTGGCCAATGGAAAATCTGTCCAAGATGTTCACCGTTGAAGTGTATGAAGGGCAGATTGTCATGATTGTTCCATCAAATTGATTTCTTTATTTCACATCATTTAGACACACAAAGCCTCGAGCATTGATCCAATAATCGAAGTACCGAAAGGCTTCAAACTACAGCTGTTTTTATCTCCTCAAATTTTGAGTGGTTTAAAATGTCAGAAAATATTGACAAACTGCTTTTCTAAAAAGCAAATTTTAGCAAAATGTTGTACATTATTAACATATAATTTGGATGATTCATTATCAGAATTGTTGTTGACTAATCGTTTTAGCTTCTTTGAGTTCTGCATGTTTCTGTATTCAGTTTATCTGTGGTGACGTCAGTAAACTGGTAGATGAAACAAATTAATGTGTTTAAAAAAAAAAGGAAAGATGGGAGACAGGCTGAGAAAGCCTTTTTACATGCAGTATATATACATATATACATATATATATATATGTGTGTGTGTGTGTGTGTGTGTGTGTGTGTGTGTGTGTGTGTGTGTGTGTCCACTTCCCCCACAGACCACATTACTAAAAAGCGTCTGTCTCTGTGACCTCTGTGGTCCAGTGTGGCCGAAGGGTCAAAACCAGATCAATATCTCAGTGACTCCTGCTCTTGTGAATTCAGATGAAATGTAACACCATCCATAGACATGAGGTATTATTACACACATATGTGTACAGTGTATACAATGAGTCCCAGCGGGCCTGTACATATAGGGAGGGTTGTTATTGATTCAGATCTCAGTCCTTTTTCTAGATATTTAATGTGGGGATTTATAGGAGGCTTATGGGATGGATGGATGGATGGATGGATGGATGGATGGATGGAAGGATGGATGGATGGATGGATGGACGGATGGATGGATGGATGGATGGACGGACGGACGGACGGACGGACGGACGGACGGACGGACGGACGGATGGATGGATGGATGGATGGATGGATGGATGGATGGATGGATGGATGGATGGATGGATGGATGGATGGATGGATGGATGGATGGATGGATGGATGGATGGATGGATGGATGGATGGATGGATGGATGGATAGACGGTTGGTGGATGGATGGATGGATGATTAGAAGGATGGATGGATGGATGGATGGATGGATGGATGGATGGATGGATGGATGGATGGATGGATGGACGGTTGGTGGATGGATGAACGTGTGTGTGGTTCCTTTACAGACATTCAGTCAGTCAGTCAGACAGACAGACAGTCAGACAGACAGACAGACAGACAGACAGTCAGTCAGACAGACAGACAGACAGTCAGTCTGGTCTCTACATCAGCAGCGTAGCAGGTGGAGCTCCGCAGGCTGCCGGTGAGTCCTGTTTCCCCCAGCTGGGAGCTCTGCTCCTGGGGAGGAGGCAGCAGTCCTCCTTGATGGGAGCGTCATGTGTCTCCTTACACACACACACACACACACACACACACACACACACACACACACACACACACACACACACACACACACACACACACACACACACACACACACACACACACACACACACACTGCTGCTGGTGGTGATCGCGTCTGTTCTCCTTGTAACACAATATTGTTTTGCATCTTTGTCCTGACTATGTGTTTCGTTCCCGTGTGTATTTGTTGTGTACTTATCTTTTTGGTGTGTGTGTGTGTGTGTGTGTGTGTGTGTGTGTGTGTGTGTGTGTGTGTGTGTGTGTGTGTGTGTGTGTGTGTGTGTGTGTGTGTGTGTGTGTGTGTGTGTGTGTGCAGGCGGTGCCGAAGCCCATCGCCATGGAGCCGTGTTGGGGCAGCAGAGCAGGCGTCCTGACGGTGCTGCTGTACCTGCCGAGAGTCCCGTCTGGGATACCTCCGCCGGGACAGTCCGGTGCGATCCTCACACAGTACACAACACACACAAATAAAACAACACGTAACGGCTTATTTATTCATTATTCAGACGTGATAAACATCTGAGACACTTAAATGAATGTGAAGCTTGTGTATTTTCACTTCTGCAGGTTTGTTGGTTTGTTGGGGGAGTAATTACCTTCTAATCTGACGTTGTTGACGTTCTTATATTCGTACCATATATTGTCTCGCGCTCTCTGGAGGTAAAAAAAAACACACAAAAAAAACATAATTTCGGAGGCCGGTTGTTCATAACGACCGGCTGAAGGTAACGCAGACGGTGTTTCAGTCCACCTGTCAGCTACCGTTGACTCTTCATGATTTAAGCGTGACACATATGAACCCCCCCCCCCCCCCCCACCCCGACCCCCGCTGGTTATGTCTCTGCTTTCGTTGTTGTAAAAGCGTCAGCTGTCTCCGAACCCGTGAAATCACACATCTTCACCGTTTGTGATCCTTTTTTTGGTATTTTTTTAGGAGCTGATGTGTTTCTTTTAGCGAGCGGTGCTCTTCGTCGTGCCTCGCGGCAGCTTCCCGTCAGCTTTCGTGCGCAACAGGCTCTGGCATTTTAAACAAAAGCCGAGTAAACACAGTTGGAAAAAAAAATAAAGAAATGCGGTGGCACCCGAGGCATCATCAAACGTGGCTGTCATCATTAGAGCAGGCTTCTTTCGTAGCCCAAAGGTTACACGTTCGATTCCCTGCGAGTTCATTTCCTCAGTCGCAGCACACCAAAGACTCTTTCAACTTGAGAGCGCCGACAGTTTTAATGCCTGAAATGTAAACGTGGAGCTCAGAGGCTGTGGAGTTTATCACTTATTTAAATTTCTTTTTTATGTGTGTCTGCATCCAACAGAGGCAATTAACGGAGAAGCAGTTTGTTTCTTTGGTCTACAATCAGATAACGTTTCTTCCAGCACGAGTCGTAAAGTTTACTGAGTCATTGAAGTACAAATCTGAACATTAGATCTACTATCATCTGTTTATTCTGACTTCAAATCAAGCTGCAACCAACGGTGACGTCATCGTTGGTTCGTGACCGTTATGAAGCCTTCAGTTCAGATTCTGTTTGTCGCCATCTTTGCTAGTTCGGTTTGGAGCAGGAAGTGACCATATTTGGATGAGCTGGGAGAGGAGCGACGATACCACGTCCCGCCCACCGATAGTCATAACCTGACTGCACCACAGGCCTGTCAATCAAACAGACACGCCCCCAAAAACAGGTCTTCTTGAATCTTCTTTTCTAATGAATGAGGGATTATTTTCAGATGGACCTCCAGAAAACTAATAAGAAGGAGTGACTTTAGCTAACAACACCGAGATAACTGATGGACACATTTTATTCACTTTGGATTTGATGAGAGAAGTTGAATGGGAGTCTATGGAGCCGGAGGCTTTTTGGAGCCGACCTCTAGTGGCACTCGCTGGTATTGCAGCTGAAGACACTTCTGGATCGCCCGCTTTTTTTAGCATTTAAATAAGTTGAAAATGTCGATTAATATTGTTGACAAAAGTCTTTTATTGATTCCAGCTTCCTCCTTTCTTTCGTTTTTATATAATATCTTCCATAAAAACAGTGGTGCATCTTTTTTTCTTTGGTCAGCTGCTCTGCGTTATTCTTTAAACCAAAACAAATGCAGAGAGCAGAAAAAGTCCCAGGAAGGAAGCAATTTGACAGAAATTTTCCAAACATATGTTTGAAATCTAAAAGGTATTTTCCTGTGTTACCAGTTTGTTCTTTTTAGCTGCACTGGCGTGTTCTTCGCTGCAGGATGATGCATTATTCAGAAAATCTCTTCACATACCTTAAAATCGGTCTGATGTGGTCAAACCTTTCCTGTTTTTTCCCTCCAACACTCACTGTTGGATCAATTGTTCCCCTCAATGAGACTTCCTGAGTCTTTCCTCCGTCGGAGCTCATGTTACCCTGTAGATGTACGACACCTGATATCCCCCCGTCGCTCCGCCCGACCACCGAACTTATGTGGAAATCGGTGAAAAGGCAGCAACACTTCCTTCTGGAGCTAAAACGTGCTGACCCTGCAGGCTCTTCTTGTCCTCGGTAGTTGGTAGTCGGTAGTTCTGGTATGTAACCGGAGTCGGTGTCGGACGCTTCTGCTCCTCCAGGCAGGAGGTGAAAAGCTCCGACGTGACGACGGAGGAAACGAGCAGAGCAGACGGGAAAAAAACGGAAGCACTTTGCGAGAAAGGCAATTTTCTGGAGGTGGAAGGAGCATCGCGTTGGAGCAGCCTTTGTCTCTGTGGTCCGTCGATGTGACGTATCGCCCGCTGCAAAGGATTGTGGGTCAGAACAGCCGGAGTAGCATGCTGAGCTGCAGACTGTAAAAATACAACCAGGATGTAGTCGAACATCCTGGTACTTTTTAGCATCCTATTGAGAGACACACACACACACACACACACACACACACACACACACACACACACACACACACACACACACACACACACACACACACACACACTGCTCCGTTTACAGACATTTTAAATTGCTCAATAGAGTTAAGTTCCTGTAATTTAGACTCAAGCTTACACTACCTGATGTTTTGGGCATTAGTTCATCACCGAAGGCTGCAGACTCATTTTTTGAGGAAATTAGAGGCGATAAGAGGCTCGTCGTTCCAGTCAGGCGGCTCTGTGTGTGTGTGTGTGTGTGTGTGTGTGTGTGTGTGTGTGTGTGTGTGTGTGTGTGTGTGTGTGTGTGTGTGTGTGTGTGTGTGTGTGTGTGTGTGTGTGTGTGTGTGTGTAAGTAGTGATCACTGAACTCATACGTGAAAAACAGAAAGCAATGACGTACATCCGAGGGCGTAAATACACGATACAATTACAGAAAAAAAAAAAAAAAACACCAAAAGGCACATGAGAGTGTTGGAATAAAAAAAATAGAAAATAAATAAAAAACCTCGCCCACCCATCTGCTTCTCGCTCCTGTCCTCCCTCCGTCCTCCCCAGAGACGCCCTTGCGTCGGGTCAGACAGCAGTCCTCCATTGATGTTACCGAAGTGAAGTCACTGCGGGCTAGCTCCGCCCACTCTCGGTGGGAGACACTTCAAGAGGAATCCTCGATGAGCGAGCCTTATTTTAGCTCGCCCCCTTCTCTGGTTTCGGCTCTTTGTTTTTTCTCTTCTCGTCCCGCGTTGCTCGGCTCCCCGGAGGTGTTACCATCAACTGACCCTTCGCGGGCGAGAAGGAAGAAAGACAGAAGAAGAAAAAGCCGCACAACTTACAGTTTCTCAGCTGCCAATAGATCGGCCGGTGTTCCTCTTCTTCCTCTCTTCTTCTTCATATCTACGGAGACTCCCACAACTCCTACATGTCCTAATCACTCATTCCTCGCTGATGTGCAGCAGCTTTGCGTTTCACTTTTCAGTATCCGAGCTCCGTCAGAGCTGGATTTCAGCTCCTGTATCTGCATCGAAGATTTTTAGTTGAAATGATCCACAGAACGTAAAGGAACAGGAAAAGAAAGAAATATATTGCGTTGTATTGTTATTTGAACATATGTGATTTGATCTCCGCCCCTTTTTCAAAACTGAAAGTTTAAAGAAGATCAAACTGGCAGATGATTCAGTCATCAGCAGTAATACAGGAGCACTGATGATATTGTTCCAGTCATTTGATGAGTTTTCCAGTGTGACATGTTCCCTCTTGAGCTCACACTTTAAGCCCGGTACAGTCTGCTCTAATATATCAGTACCAGGAGATCAAATTAACGGTTCAGATCTGGACCACAGAGCACCTCTATTATCCTCACGCCTCGGCGGAAACAGCAAAGACGGTGAGCACTTCTGTTTGTGCATTAAGCGAAGCTCTGGATGTGAAACCGTGCGTCGAGGAGGCCTCTGATCTGGGGGAGACAGAAACTTTTAAACTTTTAAAAGAACACAAGTCTTAAAGCCAAATCAAATTCTCTAATAAAGGAATCTTTTATATATATATATCCAGAAATCCAGAGAAATCCAGAGAAGGACTCGTTGCAGTTCGACAGCCTGACAGCTGCCGTCGGCACTTATTGCAGAGGACAGCCAACACATGGTGGCTGCCTCTAAGAGCCAGTCACACAGATTAGGGACAGCTTGACCGCTGAGTGACTGTTTGACTGATTTAAAGTCACAGTGTCCTGACGTGATGGACGGAGCAGGAGAGAAAAATGAGTGACAGGATGGCTGAAACAGAAACCAACGTTTTCCCTCTTCAATCCTGCAGCTGCAGTTCTTCCATTTTTTTTTCTTTTTTTTTTTTTATCATTTGCATTAATAGATTTACCAGGATGCAGATATTTCTCAGCTCAGTTCAGCAGAGTTGTCAAGGATGGAGGAAAAAAAAAAAGAGAGCGAGACTACGTCTTCTTCTTCTTCTTCTCCCCGAGCTCAGATATTGGGTCAATAGAGACGCCGGCGCTGCAAGTATTCACAGCCGGCCTTTTCTTCCTGCGCTAATCTGCCTATTCAGTACTGGAGATAGACCCGGGAATATCGGGGGGGGGGGGGGGGAACTACAGGTTCTGTAATATGTTGAGTGTTTGCAAGTAAAAATAGAAAGAGAGACAAAGAGTTTGAGAGAGAAAAAGGCGATAAGTGAGGCAGACCTTCAGTTCCTAGAAAAGAGTGAAGTGAGTGAAAGCATGTGGAGAAGTTGGAGATGCATCGGGGGGGGGGGGCAGACAGCAGGAGATCAGTGGCTGAAGGAGCTGTTAAATGAGTACGGTGGGTGCTGAGGCGACCCCCCCCCCCCCCCCCAGCCTGATTTGCATATCGCTGCGGTGAAAGCAGAGGCTGTGATAAATCCACTAAAACTGACTGGAAGTGGAAAAGAAAGAATAATCCGACCATCTCTCCTGTTCTTTGGATTTCTCCCACATTTATTATCTTCTCATTGTTAAAATGTCAATCAGATCTCCTGCAGCAACATTTCTATTAAATCACTGGACGGGTTTTAGACGTATTTCTGCAAAATAACAGATGAAACTGCTCGCTTTAAACGTATTTAACAGGAAGTGACAAAACTACGTAATTAACACCAGTAACTGTGATACTCAAGTGAAGTGAAAAATACTTTTTCCAATTTAGTGTTCCTTTGTTAACTTTTCTTTTATTATGTTAATGTGGTTCATACCCAATTTTATTTAAATCCATTTTAAGAAAAAGATAATTAAATGTATTAGTGAGGTAAATGCTGAAGTGTCTTAAGCTGCAATACCACCGAGTGCCACTAGATGTTGGCTCCAAAAATGGCTCAGACTCCATAGACTCCCATTCAACTTCTTTCATGAAATCAAGTCAACACATTTTTTTATAACAAGTCATGATGGTGTCACTCCTTCTTATTAGTTTTCTGGATGTCCATCTGAAAATAATCCCTCATTCATTAGATATTAGACTTCAAAAAGGAGGTATTTTTGCGTTTGATTGACAGGTTTGTGGTGCAGTCAGGTTACAGCTAGCGGTGGGCGGGACGTAGTATTGTCAGGTTTCCAATCAGATTGGTCAGATCCACCTCTCTCATCCAAATATGGTCACTTCCTGCTCCGAACTAGCAAATATGGTGACGGACAAAATCAGAATTTGAGGCTTCAGAACTGCAGTTTACAAACCAACGGGTGACGTCACAGCTCGTCAATGCCATGATGGTATCAGAGTTCGGTACCCAGCCCTGTTAGCCAAATACACTATTTGTATTTCAGTTAGAGGTTTTTTTTCCAACCAGATGGGATTTAGCCGGCAGCTGGCCTCGCTCATCAAATAAAACTGAAATTAATTGAGAGCAATATCGTAGTAGCAGTCTTGTGTTTGGATTTAATAACTTTTAACAGTTTTCTTTTCCAAAGACTGCGGTTCAGTTTTAGATTATTCATTTAACGTTCTTCTATCTTCCTCTAAATCCAACAATTTACATTGTGGCGGTACGAGAAAGGATGAACAGTTGTCTTCAAATCACGCTGAGTTCATAAAGCTTTCCCTCCTCCCGTCTCTGGTTCTCTCTCCTGTCCAAGCATCTTCAGTCTTTTGCTGTATCAGAATCCACTTTATTATTTCTGGGCAGGAAATTGATTTTAGCTATTTGCATAAAAGCAAAAAACAAAACAAAAACAGTGAAAACATATAATAGGAGATAACACTTAAAAAAAACAACACTTGGATTAATTAATTAAACCTCAGTCGGGTTATTTTGCTTTGCTGCAGTCTAATTGTGCAGCGAACAAAGAAAGTATTCATTTCTTCTGCTGCTTTATAAATTGCTCAGTCGATCAGTGAAGAAGGTCCGAATTTATCTAAAGACTGGTCTCTCTGCAAATAGATAGTTCTGTAGTTTTTACAGCAGTTTATTTAAGAAACTTTTAATTGCCTAAATTATTTGTAGGACAACTCCAGAACAGTTCATTTGCAAGAGCAGGAAGGAAGACTCTGTTTTGAAGGTACTTTCCATCTGTTTCTTACCCGGGTTGAGATGAGGAGATCGATATGATCCCGGTGGCGGCAGAGCAACAAGAGCAGCACGTTAGCCGAGCAGCAGATGTTCAGACATATCGAGCTGCGCTCTGGAAGCATTCACAGTTTGTATGACTAGCTTAGCTCCAATCTGATCGGAAACCTGGCGATACTACGTCCCGCCCACCAACTGTCAATCAAACAGACACGCCCCCAAAACCAGGTCTTCTTGAATCTTCTTTTCTAATGAATGAGGGATTATTTTCAGATGGACCTCCAGAAAACTAATAAGAAGGAGTGACTTTAGCTAACAACACCGAGATAACTGATGGACACATTTTATTCACTTTGGATTTGATGAGAGAAGTTGAATGGGAGTCTATGGAGCCGGAGGCTTTTTGGAGCCGACCTCTAGTGGCACTCGCTGGTATTGCAGCTGAAGACACTTCTGGATCAGAACCATTTTACAGACCTGAAGCTACGAACACTTTTATATCCAATCTGTGGTCCAGCCTAAATAAAATACGGTCTCTAGCCGAACGACAAATGTTTAAAACTTGCTTGACGTGTGTTTATTATTATTGTTATGAACCAGCGGTTCACTTATATCTGTTGGGTGTATCGAGAAAAGCTGCAGCAAATATACATACTTTTACCATAATTTCAAGAAACAGGAGGTTTCTTTTGCCTCAGAGTTGACAGGAGCTGTTCAAATGATTTTTTTAAATCCTTAATCTATTCACTAAGTTTATAACTATATCAACCTCATTTAACTTTCCGGTTATTGGCTCACAAATGCATTTTTTAGAAATAAAAGTCTCTGTTCCTCAGACTGAGACCCTTGTGATTTCTCTATTGTCCTTTTTTTCCTGTCTGTGTCAACCTTGTCCTCCCTGCGTCCCACCGTCTCCCTCTGGGTGTCTCACTGGACTGATGCTTGACAGGAATCGGAGGACAAAGCTGGAAAACTCAGCTGCATTGACCCGGAGTGGATCTCCGATACGTTGATCCTCTCTGTCTTTGAAACCATCCACCCCACTGAGATGGACTCGCCTGCCCCCCCTCCCCCCCTCCCCCACTCCTTTATCTGTCTGCTCGTTGACTTTCAGTCAGATACTCAGTGGCATTTATACACAGGAAACTCATGTATTCACTATGCGGACATGATGGTTTGAGAATGTTAAGTCACTCATCGTGAGCTTCAAAAGATATGTGTTTGATTGACAGGTCTGCGGTGCAGTCAGGTTACAGCTATCGGTGGGCGGGACGTAGTATCGTCAGGTTTCCAATCAGATCGGTCAGATCCACCGCTGGCTCCTCCCCCAGCTCGTCCAAATATGGTCACTTCCTGCTCCAAACCGCTCCGAACTAGCAAAGATGGTGACGGACAGAATCTGAACTGGAGGATTCATAACGTTCACAAACCAACGATGACATCGCTGATGACATCACTGCTGGTTTGTCTTGTTCTAAAACGTGATATCTGCTAATATAAAAAGGGAGAAAAAACTGCTATTAATGTGATTTTGCAGAACAGTTGTACAAATAAGAAGCTCTTCCTGAATTTACAAACTGGATCAGACACATTTAAAAAAAATCAGCAAAGGGAAGTGGAGGCAGGGTCAGGTCGCTGTAGGAACATAAATCACTGCTATTTTCTACGTCTCCAAAGCATGTGCACTGACCGTTTGGCCGTATTCTTCCACATACTTCTCACAGATATTTAGATTTTGAGTTGCAGGTAATTTAGAGACGTTTTACAAACTTCAGTCTGTAAACAAGCGTGAGGAAATGAAAGGCTTCCTGGTCAGGATCAAACCTGGATCTCATGCGAACATCAAAGCAGTCGTAGTTGTGTGTCATGTTTTTTTTGTGTTTTTTTTCTAAATCAGTGCCTCGCGGATCCATTAATATTTGAATATCAACGTGTTTCTGTTTGACCGACTTTGAATTTCCTTTCTGTGTCGGAACAGCCGCTGCTCAGCTCTTTTTTTATGTTTACTATCACACTGGATCCTAAACAGGATCCCCCCCCTCCCCCCGCCCTCACCTCCCCCCGCACCTCTGTTCAGCCAGGCTTTGATGTTTAGGAGTGCAGGAGGTTTGTCACCAGGTTAGCGAGCGGGCTCCTCCCGTCACAGATGTTTTCCAGCTGCAGTCCCAGTTTTGCACATCGATATGCGTTCCTGGGGAATTTTGTCTCCTACTAATGACCCCATTAGTCTACCAGGAGATGTGTGTGTGTGTGTGTGTGTGTGTGTGTGTGTGTGTGTGTGTGTGTGTGTGTGTGTGTGTGTGTGTGTGTGTGTGTGTGTGTGTGTGTGTGTGTGTGTGTGTGTGTGTGTGTGTGTGTGTGTGTTAATGATGCGTCAACTCACCTTACAAAACAATCACATTAACGCGCCCGGTCGCCACGGCAGCAAACGAGCGCTTGCACTCACCTGCAGCATAATTTGATTACTTTTGACCAATTTAATTTTGCAAATGAAGATGTGTGTGTTCACCTGGAAAGAAAATCAACACAATTATGACGGCAATTTGTCAGAGGAATATATTCAGATGTCATATCAGAAAAAGTTTTCTTTAATTTCCGTGAACTTTTCCCGTCTTGGTGAACTCTTTCATTGGACGTGGTTTTCAGTGGGAGAACTTGCTGATCGACGTGTACGATGACTGGAGGTTTTTGTGTTCGTTTGTTTTGTCATCAAAGTGAAAATGTTGACAGTCCTGTTGCCTTTTTCTCAGCCTGAAGTCGTCCCTGTGAGCAGTAAGGTTATTGACAGCTGTCTGATCACAGCAGATTCAGTCTGTCATTTCTTTAACTGATCTGCCTCTTGGTTTTTTTCCCCCAGTTTCTTCTTTTATTTGTCACCTGTCAATCATTTCGTAACTTTTTCACTTTCTTGTTTATATTTTCTGGCTGCGGGACATTTAACCTCAAGTCCTCCTGCAGTTTGTAATATGCAACATGACTTTTTAATGCTGATTAGACTTTTCAGTTTTTAATCCCCTATAAATGAAACATCACTACATTTCTTCTTTGACTGTTCAGGCAATAAGTATTTCTGACTAATTTTTATTTTATAATGAAGCTACATACTTAACATGTGCAAAACAATATGCACAAAACAATACAAACCATCCCAAATACCACAAAAAAGTATTGATTATGTATATTAGGAGACTGGAACTTCTGCATGTCTTATAACACAAAACAACCGAACCAATCTAGCAATTGATTATTTGAAAGGCTGCACTAAACATTGTTTACCGACAAGATTATGTTTATGATTTATAAGCTAGTAAAATCTATGAACATTTTACAGAAGAGTTACAATAATTATTATCTTCCTTGTTAACTTAACTGAAACTAAAACATCTGGATGTCTGTTTTGGACTTTTGGGGTTCTGTTAGGAATGAATCATTAGTTGTTTGTTGGCCTTAACATCCTGTCAAAAATAAAGATGTCCAGTCTGAAGAATGCTAAAAGAAGGCAAAACAATATCTACAGTGTTATTTTAGTTCAAAGATTTTAAAAACTGAGGACACGACCCCAGTGGCTGAAAGGCCATACAAGTAAAGTGGTAAATGTTTGTATGGAGGTGTGTTTACTCCTGAAATGCACAAATAACCTGCAACAATCACTCCTGGCATTTGGACGAGAACCACAAATTAGCATGAAGAGCGACAGAAAGCCAAACCGAGCTCACGCCGTAGCCAGAACAAACACCTCCAGCAGCCGAGCCAGGGAGGAAACAAAGAGGCGTAATGAACCTCAGTCCAACAGACCAGGTGCTGCGAGCCAATCACCTTCCCTCCAATCTTTGTGGATGAACAGAGCACATAACTGCTCGGCTGCCACGTTTCGACTGCACGGCTCGCTGTGTCAGAACTTTGCAAAAAATATGTGTGCGTGAGCGCACAGGTGCGCGCACACTTCGACGCAGAAACTTGTGGAGTCACGTACGCACACGAGGCCACGACACGCCGAGCGGCTGTGTAATCGGCTTTCCCCCTTTTCCACCCACCGACAAAAATCCCAAGAATCACTTGAGTGTGAAATGCTGAAAACATCCCGCTTCCAAATCATATCGAGAGCGCGGCAGATTCCCTCCACTGTTTGCCTGTTTTGTTTATTTGGCTTCTGCACGCCGGCAGATTGAGCGCCCGTCGTAATGACCGTGCATTGTCGGGCCCCGTGATTGTCGGGGCGGTGGGGGACGGGGGACGGGGGGAGGAAGAGGAGGGCGGGGGGCGGGGGAGTGGACGAAAGAGCTGCCACGACTCCGAATCCACATTAAACAACAGCGCAACTGCCAAGGTACCACAACGCTCCGAGGCATGTGATGCGTCCGGCTGCTCTCCGTGAAGAATCAAACAGCACACACAAGTTGTTTAGTAGAGAGGGAGAAAAAAAAGAGAAACAAGAATGGAGACAGACAGAGACAGGATGGAGGGAGATGCGCTTGAGCGACCTCGGCGTTATCCCCGTTGTCTGAAGCCAGACAACAACCGGCCAGAGGGACACGGACAAAACGTTTCCTGGATGTCGTGATTAGCAGCCCGCTGGTGGGAGGACAATTCTCCACCTGCCACACACGTTGAGGCAAAGTGGGGCTTTCACTTGTTTTTACTTCCTCCACAGTCTCAGTTCTCCTCCTGGCTTTTTCTTCGGCTCTCAATAATAGTTCAATATTGAAAATGGTGAATGTAGCAGTTTTCAAAACCTCTTTTATTAAAGGAATACAACGAGATCAAATGTTTGATTGCTCTGAATCGATGAAACCCGGGTGGGCCCATCCTGTGGCTTTCCAAACTTTTAACTGAGCCTGTTATAACACAACAATTTCTTTATAAGAACTACACAAAATGTGAAGAGAAAAAAAAATTATTCAAAGAAGGTTTAACGGCGTGAAAAATTAGTCATGACCGCTATAAACACAAAACAAAAAGGGGCCTACAATAGAGCCTTGTGGAACGCCACACTTTATCAAAACTCTTCAGAACACATTTTTTAACATGACTTAAAATCTAATTGTAAAAAAAAAATGCTTATTGCACATATTTTTATGTTAGAAATTATGCATGTTTAGTGTTTTACTTAAGTTCATTGAAGACTTTCCTTTTGTGGTTTTGCAGGTCCTCCCCAAAGCAATTTATTTAATTAAAAGTCTACAATTTTTTTTGCCATGATTATTATCAAATCTGTGTAAAAATGTTCCAAAAAGTGGGAAAAGCTACAGCATTAAATAAACAAACAAAACCCTAAAAGCCAAAAAAAACAAAAACTTGATAAAGAAGGGAAAAGTCATTCAGTTAATTTGATGCTCTGCACAATGATTCTGTTAAAGTGGTGTCCGAAATGACTTCACACCGTTTCTCCTTTACCAGTGCAACTAATTCTTCTCCTTTTAAAATGGTTATATAATCAGTTGTGTCTTGACGTGGTCGTGTACCTAAAAATCAAAAGAAGGCTCCCGATAAAACCTCTCGGAAGAAATATTCAGAAGCAGGAAAAGATCCCATATTTAAACAACAAAGATCGTGTATTAAAAAGCGCCCGCTCAGCAGGTGGTCGTTGGTGAGCTTCGGTTGGAGCCGTATCATCTCGCTGCAGTAACCCTTGTGTCACCTCAGCAGTGCCGCCCGTGGTGAAATGAAAGCATTTGTAGCGCTACCTGCCTCTGAGCTCCTGTTAACCCTCTGTTCTCTCCGGGGTTCCAGGTATCGCTATCGCCAGCGCCCTGGTGGACACGTCCCAACAGCGAGCGGCGGACTTCAAAGAGAGAGGCCTGGGCCTGAAGCACCGCAAACACACCGTGCACCATCAGGGCACCTGCGTATGAACTCCAACCAGCGGACGACGGATCCACCGGAGATATTCTTAATGCAGTTTAGACGCGGGGAAAATATTGTAATATTGTTGGATCTGGATGATGTTTCATCCTGCGGACGGAAAGTGTGTCTCCTGTCTGAGAATGGTACTTTCCCTCAGATAGAAGACTTCTTCGTCATGTTTATCGTGATGAGCCAGGAAACAAAAAAATAAATAAATAAATAAAAGGAAAACTTTTTTTGCAGACTGACAACAAGAATGTGATTCTCCACCACAGCTTCAGTCAGCAATTCTGGCCGGCTTTGTTTTTTTTTCCCATTTTCATGCCACGAGTCTCGGACGGCTCTGTCACGCCGTCTGACATATTGACAGAGAAAAAAAAACAAAAACAACAACTTGTTTTTCCACCAGTAAACCAAACTTAAACGGCTTTTTAGCTTCGGAGGAAGATATCGAGCCGGAAATGAAGTCCTCCGGATTTACAAACCCGCCCTGACTTTCTCGGGAGATAAAAACAACCACAAACGTTAACGAGATCAATGCCAGCCTCTTGCGGCGGGCGGGTAAAAAAGATTTGCTTCTCTGAAGGAAAAACAGTTTCATCTTGGAAGGTTTTTGCTACGAACATCATCCGTGTATAACTGTTGAAACTTTTATGAAATACGTGATTTTTTTTTTTGATTTTTTTTTTCTTTTTTTTTCCCTGCGCCGACGTTTGGAGTTATAAATTTTGATATCGTGCTCAGGTCCTCTGCGATGGAAAAGGGTCCGCTATGTGTAGCTGCGGGCCTTCTGTACATCTCTATATGCACTACAAGTGAGATGCTTTGCCCGTACATTCGGACCCTCTGCGGGATTATATTATGCAACTGATCACCCAGACGTCATGTTTTATTTCTGGGGCCGCCGTGTAACCTCAAGGTCGGTATCATCGAACACCAACTACTGACGCTGTTCATGTATTCATCTTTATTCATTACTGTGAAAGCTCCGGCATACACCTTCTTCTCATGACCTCCAGTAAATATCACACCTGTTTATTTGTGACATATCTCAATATGGAATATTTATTAATTATGCAAATTAGCAGTTAATAATTTTGCAGATTTTACACATGCACTAAGTTTTTTGCGGTTTTTTTTTTGGGACTAAATATATGATTTTATAAAGAAAGTCTGCAGTATTTCCCCCCTCCTTTTATTGTTGGTTTTTCGCTTGTACCCTCAGTGTCTTCACTCATTTCTAAATAATCTATATTTTATGCAAATCATAGCGAGTTTTCGTGTGATGTCCAGATGTTTTGTCGCCTCCTCACCAGTTGTGTTAAACCTCCATTTTAATGTTGTAAAGTCACTTTTTATGAACTGCACACACACACAGTGAAGTTCTGTCTCCATGCACATGTATTCTGTCTTATGTATTGAGCCCGGCTGTTTGTACATTCAGGGCGTTTTGTCTCGTCATGTCATTTTTGCACCAGTTTGTTTGCTGAGACTTCGATTAACAAAAGGGCAGCTCACCATAAAAATCTGTACATTTACAATTAAAAAAGGTTTTTGATGCCTCTTCATACGGTAATTGGATCTGATGTGCTGTGTGCGTTCTTCCCTCCGCTGTTGTCGGAAACCGTATCGATCGGCGTTCTCAGGCTGTCGACGGGGTCAGGTGACGAGAGCAGCCCACGCGTTCGACTCGGCCATCCGACCCGGCCGCTCGGGTTACGCAGCGACCTGCCCAGCTTCCTGAAATCCAAAAGAAAAAACATTTGAGCACATTATGTGTTAATGTTACAGGTTGTCTATCATAACTAATTATTACTGTCCACATGATACTTAAGTGTTACAACCTCCTGACCTGCAGGTCAGAAATGTCTCCTCAATGTTGGTCCATCAAATCAACTCCTCTACAGCGTCGAGCAGCAGAGAGCTGGAGACAGATTGCAATATTCTGGATGTCAGACTGAACTTAACGATGTATTTCCAATATGACCTCTTTATTAGCTGCACAAGCTGATGCAAAACAACAGTACTGTTAAAGAATCTACTCTTATGATGCATCTGATGTTAACGTTTAGAAACTGAGGAGACCAGTTTGCTGGAGTTTTGAAAGTGAGATGTGGTCCCATTCTTGCCATGCTGTTGTAATTATGTGTAGAATGTGGTTTGACATTATTTTGCCGAAATAAGAAAAACTTTCCCTGAAAAACAAAGTTGTCTGGATGGCGGCATACGTTGCTCCAAAACCTGAATATATCATTCAACATTAATGTTTCCCTCCCGGATGTGCAAGCTAGTCATGCCGTGTGCACTAATGCATCCCTGGACCATCACGGACGCTGGCTTTTTAACTGAGCGCCGATAACAAGCTGGATGGTCCCTCTTCCTCTTCAGTTAGAATTGCTGTTACTGAATTGCATTGGATTGTAGAGGAGTAACTAATGAAATTGCCAACAAATGAGTTTGTTGTTCCGTTAGCTTCTCGTGCCTTTGCATCACTTCCTGAAAAGTTGATATTAACTTTGGAAAAAGTCTTCTTTACACTCTCTCGTTCCGGCTCTTCACTTATTTGTCCCAGATATCCAGATGCAGTTTATAGACGTACATATAAAACAAATCCCTGTACTTCATGTCTCTGAACGCTGCTGTAACGAACATGACCGAGGATGACGTCCTGAGTTATGAAGCAGCGGGTTCTGGATTGTCCAGGTGATCGCAGCATCTTAAGAATTACACTCTTTTATGTAAATGTTCTTGTTTCCAGGGAGAAGCAGCGGTTTCGACGCTCAGCGTTTCAAAATCCTTCACAGTCAGCGACGCGGCGGTAAATACAAAGCTGGGTAAACAACGCTTTCCCCGTCACCTAACCACCTGCGTATGTCTTCGTTTACCTTAAATTAGTGAGATTAGATTATATTTGTTCCATTTTCTGGAATGATCATGTCACATTCACGACTTACATCCCTAATCAACCTTCGTTTTTGGGCAAACTGTCAACAAAAAGGTCTAAATCTGAATCCTTTTTTTCACACCCTGTTTGTCTTCCTTCCTGTGAAAGTCTAGTTTGGAACTTGAAAGGCCTCTGAACATTACATGAGGTCAACGCTGCCGCTGTCGCCACCATTAGTGACCAGGAAGGAGATAAGTGCTCCTTTTTACGTTCTCAGCTCACTTTATTATTTATTTTTTTACCTCAAGATAAAAGACTGCAGTATTTAGCTTTAAGTGGACTGCTGGCATCTCGGCTGTTGTCGATACCTGCACGTCAGAGGCAGCAGGAAGTGGTGCACTTTCCCTTTTATCCTGATCTAAGATGTTTTTAAACCAGTTCGGGGGATGAAAGGAGTTCTTTTTTCTTTTTTTTTAGGAGGAAAAGTCAATGCAAGATGCTCAATACTTACCTACAAAAACAACTAAATTACAAAGTGGGTAACAAGAAAAAGACAGAAAGAGAAGCGGCCTCGTTAAATGAACGGCGTTCTGCTGCTATCGGACTGTTTGGATAAACCCTGAACATCTGTTTGATCGGTCAATTAGTCTGTGGCAGGAAATTGAGACAAAGAGCCTGAAACACGAGTCCCACATGTTCACGTGTTTGGAAACACACCAACCGCTATTTCCCACGAATTATGTTTATGCGTGACAGTAACGGGTTCGGTTCAGGTTTAACGTCCTGAACGTCAAACAACCTCCACCATCATCTTCTTTTCACCTTAACTCAGTAGTTTCAGCTGCCATAAACATAAACGACACACAGGGAGTCTAAATCTGAAATATGTTGCGCCATAAACAAGAAGAAACAACATTCCCATTCAGGTGTCGCACCGCCGACAGCTGCATAGACGGATCCGCGTTAGCCGACATTACATTACGTGTACATAATCAGTAGATAAACATGAGTAAATATTTACTCCAAAACATTTGAAAAAGTGTCAATAAATTCACTTATATAACAACCAGACCAAGAGTTCGCTACACAAATATAAAAAGTAAAAAAATAAAAAATGTAACCTGCGGGTGACGGTAAAGTTTTGGCTTCATCGTATAAAAGTAGACGTAGCGCCGAGGCCGATGCTGAAGTGCGTTCAACTGTAGTACCACCGAGGGCCACTAGGTGTTGGCTCCATAGACTCCCATTCAACTAGTCTCATAAAATAAAAACTTCCACTATCGGTGGGCGGAGCATAGTTTCCTCAGGTTTCCAATCAGATCATTTAGATCCACTGCTGGCTCCTCCCCCAGCTCGTCCAAATATGGTCACTTCCTGCTCCAAACCGCTCCGAACTAGCAAAGATGGCGACGGACAGAATCTGAACTGGAGACTTTGCTGCTTGTGGTTTTACTACAGCGATTACAAAAAGTGTCCTCTTTGTCCTTTTAAAGGCATGTTTAGTGATAAAAAAAGTTATTTTCCATTTCTCTTTCTCCTCTGTCTGCTTACGGTATCTTCACCCCCCCCCCCGTCTCTCACCTCCCCCTTGTTCAGGACTCAGGGTCATCTGAGACACATCTCCATGATTGATGCCCCATCCAGGCCTCAATCTTTATGCCATTACGGGGCCAATTGCGGCGGGTAATTTGGGCCACAGTCTGAGGACAAGTGACCGAGTCAGTCAGGACGGGGGAGGGAGGGGTTGGTGGACGTCAGCGCCTTCCCCCACGCAATCCCAGCATGCACTGCTCCGTCCATAAGTGGCCTTCTGAGCCAACAAAGCGTCCCCCTTCTTTTGTTTTTTTCTTCCCCTCTCACCACTCAAAGGGCAGAGATGTGAAGGGTGAAAGCGAAGGACTGAAGCTATTGACGCGATGCATCAGCTCGATTATGTGAGTAGTAACCACTGTCAGCTGACCGGTCGAGGTGACCGGTCAGACTTTGTTTTCCACTCCGGCAGAAATGTTCTGTAATCTGGCCTCCATCTTATTCTATTTTAGGACTTCAGTGCGGCTCTCTGGCTGATGGATGTTATATGAGTCACTGATTTACATTTTTTTAAAGCTTTTGTTTTACAAAAAAAAAAAGTAACAATCCAAAAACTGAAGTTTGGTTCAAAAAGATAAACAAAAACATGTTATTCATACACACAGTGATATATATTCATATTCACAAAGTTTTTGGATACATTTAGTTTTTATCTTATGACATTATTTTTATGGCCATCTTTACTGAGGAAGTTTTAATTAATGTTCCAATAGCATCATTGAAAAAAGCTGTTTCAAATCAATTATGTGACCATCTGCACATGAACTGTGTGTTTGAAGATTTTCAGTCTGGATTTTAGAGGGCAGCATAACACAGAAAGTTCCCAAAGATCTTCTTACTGCTTCAGACAATAGACTCCTTTCTGTAGACGTTAGTGCTGCAAGTTGACACCAGTGATCACAACAACACGTCAATGATGACTCTTCCACTCACACAAGAGTCAGTCATGGAGTTCCACAGGGCTCTATGCTAGGGCCGATACTTTTTGATTCATATTAATAGGAAGCGCTGCATTGATTTCTACTTTTATGCAAATGACACGCAGCTATATTTATCCAAAAATGAAACAAATCTCTTTGTCAGACTTCATTTGGCCTGAACTGCCTCTGAAATTAACTGTCTAACCCCGAAGCGACAACCGACGGTGACGTCACCCGTTGGTCTGTGAACGGCTGTTACGAAGCCTCGAGTTCGTCCTCGGCCTTTAGTACCGCTGTGAGGAACCTTGGAGTTACGTCATTTAACTCGCACAAAGAAAGTGACAAGAACTGCCGTCTTTCAACATCTTTGAAAGTCAGAACATCCTGCCTCTGTTACTTCTAGGTTTTACTGTTGTAAGTCCTTATAACCACGATGTCCTAATAACTCTGAAAAGCTTCCAGTCGACCCAAAATGCTGCAGTGAGATACAGTATTTCTCCCATATTCATTGGCCTTCTGTAAAATGATCGGATTCAGCATCCTTCTCCTTTCATAAAAAAAAAAAAAAATCCCTTATAGTTATCAATTGTGTTCCTGGGCTATTTTTATTGTAATAGTACCTCTCACTAAATCCTGTTATTGTCTGTAACTCAGTCTTACAGCAATAAATAAAAAGTTCCATCATTCGAGTTATAAACAACCTGCCTAATTAAACTCTGATTATAAATAACCAAAGATGATTACGACGAACACATCTATTAGTATTCATAACCTATTTGTCACAATGACTTGAATTGGCCACGCAGGAGTTTTACTGCGTCGCACAGCAATTCCCCAGTGATGCATTAATAGATGTTAATCTGCACCGGTGTCAGGAGACCCGGTGTGTTTATGTGAAGTTTTATGGTCTCCTCTTATAAACTGTCCATTAATGAATAGAGCTTCGGTATCGATGAACTATAAAAAAAAATATAATATGAGGAGGCTTGTTATGTGTGAGGAGATGAGACCGCGGGATGATGGTCAATTCTAATGACGAGTCTGGTTCAGGTTATTATTCATATGAATCACCTCGTCCTAAAAATCCTCGATGCTAAAGTCAAGGTGTTTATTACATAACAAATCTCCACAATATCTTTCCCCAGAGAGAGAGAGAGAGAAGAAAAAGAGCCACAACAAGAGTTAAAGCGGCACAAATCAAAACTCCATGAGACTCAGGTTGTGACTAGAAATTATTATTTTGCAGGTCTTGTGTGCTGCAGAGAAAACTTTTGATGTCACTTGCTGCAATATGACAAAATACAACAACAATTTAAAAAAAAAGAAGTTTTTGCATCAACCGCCGTAAGCTTGTTTACATGGGAGATATATATATATAAAAAAAAAGAAAAAAAGACTGGAGCTCATTAATTCTGTGCATCAAATCTTTTATAACTTGAAAAACAAATATTTATTTGAAATTAAGATATGACGTAACCATTTACAAAAGAATTATGACTCAGCGTTAAATATTCAAACTTCCACTGTACTGTAAGATCTGAAACGCCATTTCATTTTCTTGCTGTAAAGCACTTTGAGCTTTTGACTTTATTATTGTATTATTATATGTCACTGATTCTAAATGAGGCCAGAAACCACTACAAATAGTTCGGGAGCAGCTTTCATTTTACTTTGTGTTCGCCCTGATTAGATTAATTCTATGGGCGTGTTTACAGGTTGAAAAAGAAATCAACTAGAAATTAGCTTCTGCATCTGAAGGTGTTTCAGTGTCAGATTTTTCCAAAATCCTCTGTTAAAATTACACTCTGTTCTGTATCTGAACAAGAATGAATAAAGCAATTTTAGGCTTCACTAGATTACACTGTGATTAATTTGATTTTAGGAAACATTGTAAAAGAAAAAGATCATTTGCATTTGAAGCAGGTTCAAATAATCTAACTGTGAGAAAATACGACTTTGAGGTGTCAATGAAGCTCGTTCCTGTCAATTTCAACAATGGTGTAATTTGCCTGTGGAACAAACTGCCATTCCTTCTCACTCTGCAGTCAGGTCATTATTACTGTACAAAAAGCCAGGTGATACCCGCCTGCGCTCCACAGCCTTCATCACACTCAGGACTCACATCCACGAGCACAGAGACGGAAAAAAAAAAAAAAAAGAAGCACTTTAATGACTCATAATAGACTCAATCTCTGCATGTGAAACGCTGCCTGCTATCAAAAATCCAATTCCCCACACTTACCGGACGTATTAGATAAGCTGTCTTTACAGTTCTGTTTTGAACTTGTGGGGGTTTAGTTTCAGGACTCTGTAAAGTATTTGTGTGACACTATAAGCTTTGTTTTAAACCGCGGAGGAAGGACCTGAGCCCGGAGCACGACCAGTCTGAATGTTCATGTGTGCATGTTTTATTCTGAAATAGAAAATATATTACGGTGAACGGACTTCCTTAAAGTTTTTGGAGTGTAACTTGCATTTTTTTTTTTTTAATTCATTTCGTGTCAAACTTATCAGGTCTGTGTGTCTGTGGAGAAATCATTTAAATGATTAATTACAAAAAAGAACAGCAACATTTTTGGGTGGAAATACTTCCTCTATGTTACCTTATCTAATTAAGTAGAACTTGTCCTGAACAGTGACTCAGATATTACCTGCAGCCTCCTGCAACAAGTGATGTGCATTCATGTCCACTCCCCTGAACGTACTCCATTCTTGGTGAATCTGTGTCGAGCCTCGAGGACGTGCTGTTCAGCCAGCGGGTGACTTCTTACATAATGGAGCGCGATGACTAAAAGGTTTACCGAAATGTCAGACTCATTTTCTTACATTTGATCATGGGGAACATGTCAGATCATTTTCCCATCATCACCTTCTCCTCTGATGTTTTATCAGTGATGTTCATAATGTCGTCGACGTCAGTAATTATCAACATTTCACGTGATAATCTGAACATAAATGGAAGCAGGGTGACCAGAGATCGTTTGTTCATGGCATTTCTCCATGAGTCAGAAAGCTGTGACAGACACGTCCAAAATATCATAAAAATGGCTCAAATCATCTTTTACGGCTGGCACAGCTGCACTCCACTAATCACCTGCCTGAAGATCTTATTGATAAAAATGTTGCACATGAATTATTATTCATAAAACGTTGTGGGATTACAGCAGTTTATGGACTTTTTTTTTCCTGCTATCAAGATTCCCTTCGGCCCAGCACCTGCTGAAACTCTTTTTTTCTTGGATGTCCGTACCCTTTAGTGCACCCTGCTTTTGTTTCTCCCCATGCAGCAGTAGATAATAACAGTATCACAGGGTGCTCAGTCACCTGGATGTGCCCCCCCCCCTCCATGTTAGATGGCCACATCTTTAAAAAAGTTGTGAGAAACCTCAGATGACTCCTGCTTCTATCGTTATGCTCCCTGGGGCTCGGCAGCCCGAGGTCAGCACCATTAACTCCCGAGGTCTCATCGGCCTCTTCGGGATCACCTCCGATGACCTCGACCTTTTCTTTCAATCACCTGTCACCTGTCCGTCTTCCCCACCGGTTTGTCCGCCCGTCCGTCTTCTTTTTCCATCTTCCTGCGGCGAAATAACGTCACGTACAAACAGTCTGGGTGATTTAACCGTTTTTTAATTATAACTTTTGTACAATAGATTTTACATTTTCACAAGCTAAGAAGTTAATGATGCCAGATAGCTGAGGGAGTCTGCATCTTCCAAATAACAACAAAAACAAGCCATTTCTGGTGACAACAGATGGGATGGCGATGGACAGCAAACGTCTTTACCATCTTTACTCTTTAAATCCTCCTTCTCACGTCAAGGAGGTGAGGAAGTGACCTCCGCTTTGAGGCCGTCTGAACCGCCTCTATAAACTTTACTCTCTTATATATATATATATATATATATATATATATATATATATACGTATATATATATATATATATATATATATATTCCAGGGCCCAAGGAGATATGACGCTGGGATTCAAATATAAAATGATCAGACATCCTGTAAGACACTTTTCGGAGAAATGTCATCAGTCCCGGTCGGGTTTTTGTCGTGTAACAACATTTCTCTTTAACTTTCCATCCGAACTGCACAGATTCAATTTGTGGGAATTTTTTCCCACAAGCCAAACTCAGGTCAAATACACCGTAAAAAAACAACAACCTTCGAAGGCATGGTGCAGAATATACAGAATATATTTGTCTTTGAACGTAAACTTTATTTCACCATGCAATGTGTTTTCTCTCTCGTTCGACTTCCAGCTGTCGTCGGCGTGATTATTTTAGCGGTGAAACCAGAATAATTCCCACGACTGCACCGAAAAACTGGTAAAAAAGTTGAACGATTTAAACGTGCGGCGGTTCCGCCTCATTCACTTCAACTCATCGAAACAGCAAACAATTCGTAAAAGATACAAAAATAAGTTTAAATCTCGGCCCAAAGAAAAAAAACAAGAAAAGAATCAACACTATATTTAAGCAACGCCATAAATGGGGCTATGGTACAAAACAATATGCTTCTAGGAAATACAGTCATCTTTAACTACAATAGGAGAGTTACACTGATATCCTCTTTCTCAGATGCAATAATAATATCATGTACATAATGGGAGAAATATACATTTAAGTTGTTATAAAAAAACAAAAACAAAAACCAAATATTCTGGCTTATTCAATGTACTCTATGTCGTATCTGAATGTCAAAATAGCTCACAATGCTCTGAAATAGAATATCATCAGACATTTATTTGTCCAATTCATAGTTTCAGCCAAGTACATACAGTGCATATACCATGTTTATGCTCGGTAAATAACATTTAGGTTCTACTATGTACATTAATGTTGTTTTTGGAGAAGCTACATGAACCTAAGCAGCGAGACATCAACGCTGCCGTCAGCGTGAGCAGCTGAACATGCCGCGGTGAGGTATGGAAACGTCCCGGTCAACGAGCTGCAGGGAAGTCCGTCCCAAATGAAAAGCTTGGATTTATTGGTGGGTGGAGGAGGGGAGGAGGGGGGGAGGTGTCCTAAACCATTCATCTGATAACATCAGGTTACCCACCAGTCCTCGGGAGCAGACATACAAAATACACTTCATAAGTCACGTTTTAAAAGAATAAAAAGTACAAAATAAAACACAGAACTGAGCGTTTGCTGAAACTCATTCCCCCGAAACAGCAGCTGTCCGATCACAGCTTAGCAACCGTAACTAGGCACAGCTGGTCTGTCAAAATGTCAAACTCCTCCCTTAAGGATCTTTTTTTTTTTTTTTGCCAGATCAACAAATTTCTCATACGGCCGTAGACGGCATTCAAATTTGGAAATCGATGAGTTTTAATTTGTGAAAAATTTCAAGAAACATTTGAAATCAACGGCAAATTCTTTCTACCGATTTGGAGTCTTTGACGGCGCGCTGCTGCGTCTGAACACCGAACTCGACCGTCGGCGCTGACGGTCGCGAAGGTCGGCTGGATTTTAACAAACGGTCAGTTAGCACTTCTGCCCCGAACACAAAAACACGCTTCGACGGTTTGAGGCAACGAAGTTGCACCACAGAAGAGACAGAAGACGACGCGCTGATTTTACTGTTGACAACAATCGACAAACACTAAGCCTGCTCTCTGAGGCTCGACGCGGCGAAGTACGGCCAAACGGAAAGAAAAGAAAACTGCGGCGGCTGCTCTCGAACCTTCGGTGAAGAGACTCTGAACGCGACTCGGACAACTACGAGTTTGTACAATCAGCGATGGGCGGAGCGGGTCGGGCCGTCCGCGGCGGCGTCCCGTCCCCGCCGGCGTCCCGTCCCCGCCGTCTCCGAGCGACTCCGGCGGCTGAGAAACGAGGCGGAAAGAAAAGAAATCAGAAAGCGTGGCGCTGCGTGTGTTCCCGTGTGTCTTCGTCTGAGTGCGTGAACACGTGTGTTTCATGGGACTTCGTCCGTGTGCTTTTGCCAGCGGCGACGTGTTCAGTTTGAGCTGCAGTTCGGGCGCAGATGTTGTTGTTTGGTTTTATTTAAGTTGACCGATGTTCGTCCTGAATAAAAAGCCTTTTTTTTTCCTACGGTCGGGTAAACGTGCACGTGGACCTTCTCATTTAGCTCATAAAAAATGTAAAATACCAGAAGACGTCATTATCAAAACATACACTGACCACAGAGGAGACTGAGTGACACCTAGAAAGGCTGCCCGAGTGAAAACACGTTTACTGAACTGAGTGTGACCTTTTTTTTTGTTTTTTTTAGGCGAAAGATCCCACCGATAGGCTCGACACACACAGACGTGGGGGAACCGATGCTAATTTACATTATGTTGACCGTTCCTCCAGTACTTTCTCGTCTCTCCGACCCGAGCGAGCGTCACACGAAGACGCTTTAAATCCCCCTTTTTATTTTTTTCTCAAATCGACACACACCGCCAAAACTGAGTTAACATGTAGAGCAGATCACTGTTTTAGCACGCAGCTGCAATGCAACAAAAAAAAAAGCAACAGCAATAAATCAACAAAGTTTCCCAAAAATTCATAAAAAAAACAAAACAAAGTAGGAATCAAAAGAGAGATCGAATCCAGAGGGAAACAAAAGTACAACAGGTATTACTGAAAAGAAAGGATATCATTTCTTCTTTTGCTTTTTCTTTTATACAAATGTGTGTTTGTCAGTCCCTTCGTAGCTCGTTGCTGCGGAGCGGCGAGGCTACAAGCAGCCCGGCGAGGAGAACGCCGGCAGGCTGCAGTACCAGAGCCAGACCAGCGGGGGCAGCAGGGAGGCCGGGCCCGCGGGCCGTCTGGAGGCAGCCGAGTTTCTCAGGATGGCGTTGGACGTGCTGGGACCGTCTATCTGAGGGTCCTGAGAGGGATCAGAGGGGGAAAAAAACGGTAAAAAGAAAACAAAAAAACAGAGAACCCGGCTCTCCGGGTGTCCCGTGCATCCAGACGTTGTTGTTTCCTGCTTGACACGTGCTGCGTTCAAATGGAGCTTGTGAGGTCGTGGTTACAACACAAGAAGTCGTGCGCAAGTCGTGTGCTTGGCGTTCAAGTCGTAAAGGCACTGTTGCTAGGCAACGGGGACGGCGTCCTAGAAACTTAAAAAGGTTAAAGGAAATTTAAAAGTCCCGACACCGGGAATACCACAAGAGGGCGCCGTTCATACGGACTCTTCTCGTGTCCGCGGTGAATACGTAAATACATCTGAACGCAGCAAGTGACTGAAGTTCAGAAAGAACAAAGTTCAGGGAAAATTTGGAGGAAACTCAACTGAGCTGCTGATAATCAATAAAAAAATAAAGTAAACAGTCGGATGTATCGCAGTTTCTTCCTTTTAATTTTGTGGCATTGCTTTCATACTACTTTGTTAGTATCCTGGAGAACGACGCCTACTTTCCACCCGACACACAAGCTTTTAATCTTTTTTTCCATTTCAGTCCGCTGGATATAATTTACAAAAAACAACATGTTTTTTGCAGGTTTCTGTTTTTTTTAAACGAGTCAGCTGGAGAAAGATTTTCAAACCAAATCGTGGAAATCAAAATCTGACATCTGAAATGAGACAACAAGCTTTTTGTCATTTGTGAAATCAAGAACTCGTTCTGAAGAAAATGATCCCGTGTTGCTTCAATCCTAAAAGCTTTGCTTTCCATCTTTCAAAGTGTCCGTGTGTCCGGAGACAACGTGGACCGGCCGGTCTGGACGTCCAGATTGCCGCACCGGACAGTTTCATGAATCAGCGGTGGCAGCTGCCTCTGGATCTCATCCGCAGCACAGCTTTTTGTTTTTTGTCCGACAGCTTGATGAATGACGATCAAACATGAACAACAATGACATAAAACGCCGACAAGCATTTCAGGCGAAGCGTCACTTTTCTTTCTTCTCAACGGATTGAAGGGAGTATTTATCCGACTACCCGTAACACACACTGCACAAATCCATTACACGACGAAACCCTGGAGGTTTGTTTGGCATCTCGTATCCACGGAGACGTTTCCATCGTATCCGAGAAGTGACACGAATTCAATAAAGGGATCGATTAAAAAATAAAATTAAAAAAATCCTCAAAATATGAATCTGCTGCGACGCATTAAAACATCAAAAGGTAGTTTTTTCTAAAGCGAAATGCCACAGAAAAAGTACATCTGCGTGTGCTTCTTTGAATTTGCATGTGTGTGTGTGTGTGTGTGTGTGTGTGTGTGTGTGTACACCAGAGCTTCACAGAGCGCTAATAAAGCTGCGAGCTAACGGCCGGGTCATCTCCCCCAGACCTGGCCCAGCCTCCATTAAATGTCAGTCCAGCGCATAACAGTGCCTTATTATTGTACAATGACATTTGCAGTGAACTTTAAAAGCCACCAGATAAGCAAGCGATCCCATTTCAGCCTCAAAGGAAACTACAAAAGACGAGGAGTTTACAGAGGAGGCAGGAGGAAGGATTGCCGTGGCAACCACTCTGAGGGAGGCAGGTCAGAGATTTCCAGCAGCGAGGGCGGATTAAGAGTCGGGGATGATTTGGTAACTTGCGATGTTGCCTTGTGATCCCAAATAAAATGGTTTTCTAGGATAAAATTGAAAGTGTTTGATTTTTATCGCCACAGAAAAAGTTGTGTGCTGTTTTTTTTTTGTTTTTTTTTAATCAAATTTAATCAAAAGATCGACCGCAAATTTTGACCTCAAAACATCGATATTCTAATAATCAGCTCGCAGAAAGATAATTTTCCGCTCCGGTTATTTTGCACTTTGATTTCCTGTCGAAGTCTGTCAGTGTTTTCGAACATCTTTACAGACCTCCGACGAACTGCAAGATAAAAGGTGTGAAAAGATTCATTCTGACTTCTGTAGGAAAAAAAAAGTCTCAAATGAAGTGACAACGATGGCCGCCAACACAGTGAAACACTGAATTATTCAGAATGACTGAATATCTGGTCGGTTCGAGGTTCAGCGGGAAGTGGGAGTTCTTCTTGTGGGGATGGTTTTTCCTAATAACGATAAACTTACCACACAGAGGACTCCGTCCACACTCGAGTTGGACTTCAGCTTCTGAGCCTGCAACAGAAAAAAACACAGAAAACACGGGTTTGTTGGAGAATCGGCAGTAATTCATCTGCTCTGAGCAACGATCGATGAAACGATCTAATGAGGGGAAATATTCTGTCCGTACGTTAAAGGTAAATACGACACGTCGGCGGTTCAGACGCTGCGACTGAACTTGGTATCACCGGCCGCCGTCCCTCCGATCGGATCGTAAAAGCAGATTGGAAACGAAAGTCAAACTGGAAAAACTACAATAACCTCGGATGAGTTTCACCCCGAGAGCCCGTTAAACTTTTAGAGCCTGTAATATTTACACTCAGAGGAGAACAGGGTGTGTGTGTGTGTGTGTGTGTGTGTGTGTGTGTGTGTGTGTGTGTGTGTGTGTGTGTGTGTGTGTGTGTGTGTGTGTGTGTGTGTGTGTGTGTGTGTGTGTGTGAACGAAGGTTAGAGGCTGACGACAGCCGTGACTGTGTTCATATCAGAAGATTAAAGGTACAACATGAGCGTATTAAAAACGACTTGGTTACGACTTGTTCAGGATCACCTTCAAAATAAAAGAGCGCTGACTTTCACCAGGTGAGCTTCCGGTCTCCGGTGTTGAAGGTACCAACTCGGACCTTCTCCCCAGCACTTACTGAAGGTGGATTTAAGGAGTGGACGATGTCCCCTCGCTCCCACGGTGAGACACACACAGACATCAGAGGACACAAACCGCTTCTGTAAAAGGCAGCACGGCTATAAAGCAAGTGTCCGTCACTGAGTGAGTGAGAGATCAAGGTTACACCGCGACTTTTCAAATTAAAAGCCCTCCAGGTTTCACACAGGGTTTCAGCCATATACCAGGCTTTCACAATAAATGGGTTTTTATTAGTTAAATCTTTTATTAAAACTCTTTATTTGACACTCATCTAACCAGTTTGGCCACACAAGAGTTGTAAGGAAAACATCTGTGCAATTGTAGATATGCTAAGCTTTTCAAAATAAAGCACAACGTCGGAGTTTACTCTCAGGAAGGGAAGCGTGTACTCAAGACCTCTTTTCTCCAGTTTCAAAATATTACATAATTAAATAATGAATATTCATGAACAGAACAAAATAGCACAAATATATTTGTAGAAGTGAGTGCATTAGTAATCATCCGTGTGTCCTCTGTCTGGACTCTTCAGGTAAACATCTGAACACATTACAAGTGATTACCACTTTTACTGATTGCAAACCCACCGTGAGCCAATTTCATGATTTGCAGCGCAGGTTTTGTAATCAGTGTCTTGAACATATTTCTGTTGTGTGTGTACTTGTGTTAAACATCTGATTAGAGTTTGGGTGTTTTTTGTGCTGCAGGTTTAGGCCTAAAAATAAATAAATATAATCATCCCTTTACTTTCTAATGACCCGCAGACGGATTCTCTGTATTCAGGACGGATGCTGTAAGACAATTTAACTCTGGTTTTGGCTTCTGCGTGTGTGTGTGTGTGTGTGTGTGTGTGTGTGTGTGTGTGTGTGTGTGTGTGTGTGTGTGTGTGTGTGTGTGTGTGTGTGTGTGTGTGTGTGTGTGTGTGTGTGTGTGTGTGTGTGTGCAGGCTGTAGGTGTGACAGAATAATAAATGGCTCCAGTATTACAGTGCAGTGAATTCAGACCCAAAATAGGAGGCTGGAGAATATAGCTGGCATGCTAATCCAGTAAAGTGAGGAACTGTATTCGGCTATTTCACCTTTACTTTCAGCGCTACCCCCCCCAAAAGAAAAAAAAGAAAGCTTGGGGTGGAATGATGCCTATAAATCACGGCGTATTTGCAGGCCTCTGCATAAAGACGCAAACAGAAGAACCAGCCGAGAATTTCAAGTGTGTGAAAATCCACTAAACGCGATGAGCATCAGGTTGTTTTTCACCGCGAGGTACCATCTGTGTTTCAGAGACGCGTTACGAGTTTTAAACATCCTGAGAGACGATAATGACTTTAGACTTTTACAGCTCGTTTTGCTGACGTCGGAGATCTTTGAAAATGTTTTCGACAACAAAACATTTTGGAAATTTGAAATGATCCGAATGTGAATGTTAAGGACGCAGATGGAGGCAGCGTCCACATCTGCTGCTGCATTGTTTTTATTGTAATGTTTTCCATGATGACTCAAAACAAACAAATGCAGCCATTTAGAGGCTGATCTTTACAGGTTTTGTTTTGCAGCAACAACTATTGTAAATATCAGTTATTAATGTCCTGATGGGACATTTTCTTTTTTAAACAAACAAACGCAGCCATTTAGCCACATTTTCTAACTCTTCTGTCCTGTTTTGGGCTTGTTGTTGTATATTTTTTACGTATACATTTACGAGATGTTTGATATACAACAAAGGTTAACAGGTCTTCTTGAATCTTCTTTTCTAATGAATGAGGGATTATTTTCAGATGGACCTCCAGAAAACTAAGAAGAAGGAGTGACTTTAGCTAACAACACCGAGATAACTGATGGACACATTTTATTCACTTTGGATTTGATGAGAGAAGTTGAATGGGAGTCTATGGAGCCGGAGGCTTTTTGGAGCCGACCTCTAGTGGCACTCGCTGGTATTGCAGCTGAAGACACTTCTGGATCGGAACCATTTTTCAGATCCGGAAGCTACGAACTCTTTTACACATTTATATACACTATTTACATATGGTTCTCATCTCAAAGATGAAACTACAGACACGCTTCTTATCAATACTGCCGACAGTGTTTTCTGAGGATTATCCAGAGTGAGTGGAAACAGGTAACTGCTGAGTGTTTAAAATGCAATAAAATGTATTCCTGTTGTTGTTTTTTTCAATGCGATCAGCACCACAGAGGAAATTCAACCGACCTCTACTGTAATAGAATCCAAACTCTCGTCGGAGATGGAAGAACGACAGCAAATAACCGCATCAGTCGAAATCACTGGGATTATTGTAATTTGGGTGAACTGACCCTTTAAATTGCATCGTGCACTTACGTATCATTTACATCAAAACTATACAAACCTGCATAAATTGTGAGCCTCGTAATATTAAAATAAACTGCCATGCTCATAGAAATCCCCCCCATCCTCCCCCCCCCCCCAAAAAAAGATTGCATCTTCCTGCCTCGTGCGTCCACGTGTTTTTTCCGATTTGCCTAATACCTGCCTGTTTTCGGAAAAAGTCACATTAGCATGTGGTCCATTTCCATATTTGTCCAGAACACTTCCTGCCTGGCTTCGGAGTCAACTATATTCATAAGGAGAGGCTGACGGAGCCGCCGGGGGGGTTTGGAAACTGTGTGTGCGCGTTTTATTTGCGGTGTGTTTTTTGCTGCGAGGGCCAGCGAGTCCTTCTGTGATGAAAGAGGACCGCAGACGTTCTCGTGTTTTTAATTCCCT
This sequence comes from Brachyistius frenatus, assembly GCF_029030835.1. Classification (NCBI taxonomy): domain Eukaryota; kingdom Metazoa; phylum Chordata; class Actinopteri; family Embiotocidae; genus Brachyistius; species Brachyistius frenatus. The sequence goes on along the minus strand of NW_027210681.1, from coordinate 749,215 downwards.
CTAAAAAAAAAAAAACTAAACAGGGAAAAAGGGAGAAGGTTTCTTTAAACAGAGAAAATCACACACACAAAAAAAATCTTTTGACTCAGGTTGAAGCTTGTGGTCAAAATTCATTTTAAAATATCTCGACTGAACGTTTCACGAAGACGGATTATTGAACTTGACCTCCTTCATCTAAAAATAAAGATCGGCTGCTTCGTTCTTTTCTTTTCAAGCGGAGGTAAAACGCACCTTTGAAAGTTTGTGCCGGACTCTCATTGGCTGGAAGTGGAAATGTTCTGAGGCCACTGGTTAATGGTTGTTATTCTGCATGTGTGTGTGTGTGTGTGTGTGTGTGTGTGTGTGTGTGTGTGTGTGTGTGTGTGTGTGTGTGTGTGTGTGTGTGTGTGTGTGTGTGTGTGTGTGTGTGTGTGTGTGTGTGAGAGAGAGAGAGAGGGAGATCAACGAGCAGAGTGGAGTGAGTCTTCTGACAGGCCTGTCCCCCGAGTGTGTCATTACAACAACGTGGTCTGACTTCATGCTCGCAAAACACAGAACTGCACACTCATAAAAATCACACACATGAAAGCACACTCCCGTACACCAAAGATGTTGTACACACACACACACACACACACACACACACACACACACACACACACTAGGAAAGTGGTTAAACACAACAACTCTCTCATTAACTTGTATCTGACGTGCTATCAGAGCAGTGCCAACAGCACACACGCATCAGTACACCACCGCAGCTCATTATCAGCACAGACTCTGTGTGTGTGTGTGTGTGTGTGTGTGTGTGTGTGTGTGTGTGTGTGTGTGTGTGTGTGTGTGTGTGTGTGTGTGTGTGTGTGTGCGCGCACAGGCTGAAGTGTGTAATTGTGTCTATCTACACTTTCTTTCTGGGTGAACTAAACTTGCAGGACTGTAGACACACACACACACTCCAGCCTGCACACACACACACACACACACACACACACACACACACACACACACACACACACACACACACACACACACACACACACACACACACACACACACACACACTCTTTTAAATTCTAGTCTTGTTTTCCTGAAAACAGTCGTGGACACACAGTCAGAGACGCGATCTTGCGACCGACCGACTCGTTGTCAGGATGAAGTGAAGATGACGTTGAACGTGTCACCGACAACGAGATCATCTGCAGCTTTTCCGACGGTCCTGAATATTAAAATGCAACTTTGAATCTGCGAGAAGGTGCAATCAAAAAGTTCGGAGACGACTCGTGTTGCACGCGGACAGAAGAGTGATGACCAGAAAGCACGCATCAAATTTGGAGTCGAATGTTCGGGGCAGTAGGAAGAAGTGGGAGTCAGAGCCGGGGGGGAACAACAGTTGTGTTGTTGTAGGTGGGAAACTTGTACGTTTTCAACGTGCTCCGTCATGTGGGGGGGGGGGGGGGGGCACGTTGCCATGGCGCCACGTTTTCTCACAGGAATTTAGTGACTTCCTGGATTTAGAAAGCCGTCTTTCAATAATGACACAGCTTTCAATTTCCAGTTTAGAATCTTTCAGCTCATTGTTTTGGTTTTTCACAACCCACAACTTGTGATTCTGCTCTTATAAACCCAGTTTCTAACACAAGCAGCAGTAATTTCTGGGATAAACCCCGCCCCAAACTGCAGGGAGGCGGAGTTAGCGAGCAGCTTGTGAACACAGAGTCACGGTTTGAATTTCATTCGTCAGCCGACCAAAAACTCGTCTCCCAATGAATTTTAATGATGCTTTGTGTTTGCGTCTAACACTCACATTTCCCATTAAAATTCAATCAGGTGATAATATGTGAATAATTTGTTTACCTCTTGTTCCGCTGCCCTTCAAAAAAACAAAAAACACAAACATCCGTCAATGCAACTTGAAGATTTCTGAGTGTTTCAGTTACAGTGTTGTGAAATATCTGCAGATTGAAGCTGTTTAAAGTCAAAGACACCAGACTCCCGTATCATAACAGACATAATTCACGTGACGACTGCAACAGATCGGAGCACCGTAAACAGAAAGAAGAACATAAAAATAAAAAGAGATGTTTGTAGTTAAAGATTGCCGTTTGAAGAAACGATGAAGGTGGATGTTCCTGCGAGCGTCTGTGAACAGTAACTTTAGTGATTTTTATGACGCTGCGGTATTATTGGATGTGAAATCCCCCCGCCCCCCTCCCGTCATCGCCCTACTGGTAATGATAGTATTATCCTCACTTCCTCCCCGACCTGAGGAGGAGCCCGTCGCCGGCGCTCAGGATTGCTGCGAGTGATCCGTCCGTTTCATCAGCCAGATAACTGTCGCTCCTGCAGAGCAGGAGTGGATGATCCCGCCGAGAAATACCGTTTCACAGCCTTATCGGGCGCAGCGGGGGCTTTACAGGTACACACACAAGTACACACACACACACACACACAGGTACACACACACGTACACACACACACACACACACACACGTACACACACAGGTACACACACACAGGTACACACACACACACACACACACACACGTACACACACGGGTCACACACACACACACAGGTACACACACGGGTACACACACGTACACACACGGGTACACACACGTACACACACGGTACACACACACGTGTACACACACAGGTACACACACGTACACACACGGGTACACACACAGGTACACACACACACAGGAGTGTGTGAGCGGCTCAGCTGACACACCGAATCCACATCAATATTTTCTCAAATATTTTAATGTAATTCGCATTTTTCTGCGTAAAATTGTAGGAATTGTAAAAAATTGCAAATTGAGAAAGAAAAATGCCTTTTTTTTTTTTTTTTTAAAGCACTAGCTGATGAAGGTATAAATTAGTAATCACTTCCTGTGATAATAATCGTGCTGCACAACAACGACTCTTTGGTAATAAAGTGAGTTTTGTTTAAAAAGACGTACTTTATGCCGTCAATACTTTCAGCCACAGTTTTTAGCGAAAAAATTAACCACAGAAATAAGACAAACAGCGTGTGTGTGTGTGTGTGTGTGTGTGTGTGTGTGTGTGTCTCACACCTGTAAGCTGCCACAGAAGTGGTAGATGCCTGGGTCTGTGTTGATGTGGTTGTCGATGGTGTTGGGGTTGTTGCGTTCGCGGCTCCTCTGGTAGGGGGTGGTGGTGGAGGTGGTGGTCTGGACGGGGGACATCGGCTGCCACACGCCGACGTCCGTCCCGTTCCCGAAGGCCTGGATGGCGTTACCTGCAGAGGTCAGAGGTCAGGGACCAAACTTTAAATCTATCCAGAAGCACAAATCTTGCTTGTTTTTTTTACGATCTCTCGTTGGTGGTAAAGTTTGGGTTTATACGACAGAAGCGGGGTCAGTTTAGCACCGAGCTGGGTTCCCCTCGTGTAAATAAAACTGTATATCGCACAAGTCCAAAACCACAATTAAAGCAGCGGTAGAAGGTACTTAGGTTTTTTTGTTATCACTTCCCTCCATTATAAATTCACCGCACTGTCAAAAACCTGAGTGCTGATGTGGCTATTTACCATTAGAGTCCATTAGCGGCCCTATTAATAGCTTTTTCTATGGCTTTGATGTAAAACACACACACACACACACACACACACACACACACACACACACACACACACACACACACACACACACACACACACACACACACACATCAGAGGAAAGCTGAGCTTCACAGAGCTGCTGTTTGAACGTAATCATATTCTCTCCTCCTACAGTGAATTATGACCCTGATACGTGTGGTGAAGGAAAACAGAGCTCATCTGCATAACGACTCTTTAACCCCACTGAAATAGTCATACATACATGTGCAGAATCACACAGGTTATGTCTGTATGACGTAGCCACATCTTTGACAAATTTAAATATTAAAAACAGTCAAATTAACACGACTAACAGTGTCGATGATTCATTTAATCTGGGTTTAAAAATGATTGCATACATTAATGAGATGCTTTGTGACATTTGTAAATAATAATGTGCAAATACAAAGCTGTAATTTTGATTGTGTTCTGTTAAAATATTAAATGTTTACATGCAGTTTATTCCCTTTATTCAAGCAGTAACCCATCAATCTTTTTCTTTGAGTATTATTGGCTCAATCTGATTTGATTGATTGGTCCTCTGATTATGATGTCGACAACAGTCAGATTTGTTCTGAAATCTGTCAAGAGACACTCGATCAGAAGATATTCATCACTAAAGGAATCACTGCAGCTGAGCTTTTTGCGGTTTCCACGTCTGTAGAAACAACCGAAACCATGACAACGCAGGAAGAAGAGCTGGTAAAATAAAGAGAGGAGGACCAAGCACAGGACCCTGAGGGACGCCACGGCGATTACAAGTTTTGGTTATATGGATGTCTGTCAGTGAGGTTGGATGTTCACCGGACGCACCGGGTTCTGGTACGAGGAGTTTTATTGTTAACAGTAAAGTTGAAAGTGTCTTTCCGTGTGAATGGATTTGCTGACTCGACACCAAACAAATCTTTAAGTCTGAAAGTTGCATCGCAGGGCCGGAGGAGGTCATGCAGACGTGCCGGTCGGATGATTGATGGCAGGTATTTCTCCCGTGAGTGAACCTGCCCTCATGGTCTGTGTGTGCTCGGCCTCTCAGCAAGTTAATAATTAAATTCCTGTTGCAACTTTGACAGACAGCCGTTAGAAAAATGCGGATTTCTCTAAGAAATAAATCAACTTTACCTCATTTTTTTTTTTTTTTTTTTTTTTTTTTTTACATCTGCGATATTAGTGTAGCAGTACAGGAGAATATTGAACTGGACCGAGTCCAGAACTACTGAACAAAAACATGGTCTCATCCTGCTCTTCCTTCTGATTAAACTCTTCCAGACCCGGAAAAGAACCTTTGAGTTGGTTGCACTCTGCAAATTTAATAAATCTGACTATTAATCTTGGAATAAGTAAAGTCAGGAGACTCCCTCGCTTTCTCCTGCTCTCCATCTCCCTCACAGACAAACATAATTTCATAAGTGCTTTCATTTATGTGGAGTCTATGAAGCTGTAAAGGTCATTACTGCCGTTTGTGTGGCGGTTTATTAGAGTTGACAATCACGGAAAAGAAAAGAGAAAGAAAAAAGGGATGATTGTATTTAATTCACCACAAGTTCGGGACGTTAATTTCTGTATTTTTGTTTTAATGTTTTGTTTGATATTTTCCAAGTGCTGAGAAGAAAAAAAAAAAAAAAGCTTTTCAAAAGTGCTGGCACTCACATCTGAGATGCAACATTCAGCACAAAATAAGTCACCTCTGTCGATATCCTGCAGCCCTGACGGCTGCGACTTCGCTCATAAGTGAGCGTGTGCATGTTTAATTTTCGCTTATGTGCGTCGCTGCTGGCTTTGTGTCGAGGCGGCAGAAGGCTGACGAGCGCATTGCGAGCGTTGATGGGCTCTTTTTCTTCCGTCTCCTAATTACGCAACGCGAACAAACGGCGAGTTTGCGTGTCAGATTCAGGATGTCAGACGTGCGTGTGTGTTCAGTTTGTGTGTTTCTGTTATTCCAAATGAAATGAGTCGCCTCCGGCAGGTGGAAGTCGTTCGGTGTTCGGTTCACTACAATAACCAGACGTTTGTTTGGAGATCGAAATCAATTTTAAAATTACAAAACAAATTACAAATAATTATAGAGCGAGTGTATTTTTTTTTTTTTTTATTTTAGAGTCATTTACTCACCAGATAATAAATGACCTTCGTCCGGTTACCGGAAGTGGAAACTAAAATGTGCTTTCTGCTCACATATAACAGTTACGAGGCATTTTATTTATTTATTTATCGCAAGTTTTTATGGCTTCACCTCACTCCATGCAGATTAAACTTCGAGGAGTGAAAGTATTACTTTAAGGGCACAGCACTAATCCTTCAGGACATTTGCATAATAAACCCAGAGACTCTGCTGCTGTTTACTCAGGATGCATTAAAAAAACACAAAAACAACAATGCAGCGCTCCTGTTGACTGAACAAACACACTGATCTACAAGATATACTGAGAGTACTGGGGTTATATCACCAAACAAACACACACATTTGTACACGAGGTCCTTTACGAATGCTAATGTTAAAAGTGTTGTTTTTTAAGAATTAAATCCCATGTATTTGTACATCAGGGGGCGCTAGTGAGTCAGTGTCGCGTCCAGGCAGTCTGACTTCAGTTTGGTGTTTCACTGGAATTTGCGACCAATCAGATTCTGACCGGCAGGTTTGGTGAGGCTGGTCGGACTCACCGTACCATCTTGTGGTACAAAATGGTATTACGAGACAGGCGCTAGCTGGTTAGCACGCTAACTTCAGCAGCTGCCTACTGCGACACAACACTCAAACGTCTCAAAGTTATAATAACAGCACCTTGACCAACAATATAACAAATAGCGAAATAAAATTCATGTTAATTGAAATATTTGAGGTTGTTTGTGGCTCAAAAAGTGGCAAATAGTCAAACTTCCAAAAATAACTCCTCAGTTTCAAGGTCAGAAGTCACATTTCTAAAGAACAAAGCTCCAAACATTCATTTCACCTTCATGACACGATATCATCTTCCCGCCGAGGCACGTGTTGGTGTTAGCGGATGTCTACATTACCGCTTTATCTCACTTTACATGTTCCAGGTTTGTTGTAACACTAGGATTATGTTAGACGGCGTGACCTTTGCATACTGAGAGAAACGGGGAGGCATCGCGCCGGAGGAGCTTTGAATACATTTTACAGCTCCGGTGTCTTCTTCAGGAATATTAAAGCGGCGGATCCGAACCTCACGGAATAACTCGGATAAGTTGGAAGATGAATTCCACATTATTCCAAAAACAAATGTTTTTAAGGGGACAACAACTTGCAAACTACTGAATTAAGAGCAGATCAATTCAACTATGTCCATCTGTCGTGTGAGTTCAGAAAAATCCAGCGACCAGCTCAGTAAATTCTTTGTCCGACAAAGAATCAAAAATGAACTCCAGCCTCGGAACAGAAAGTCCTCTGTTTTTTTTCTTTCTTTTCATATTAGCCTCTTTCTGTCTGTTCGCTTTCTTTTATTTCTTTTTCTCTGAGTTTCTCGCTAGTCATGACCCTGTAGCCGGGCGTGTGTCAGGCTCTTCAGAGTTGTCAGTTCCAGTTACTGCTGAGCAAGCTTAATGAGAGGAGAAAGAGGGAGGGCATGAATGGAGGAGGAGGAAGAGGAGGAGGAAGGAGGAGGAGGAGGAGGAGGAGGAGAAATGGAGACAAAAGAGGAGATGGGACGACGATGCAGAAAAAGAAGTGAGATGGAGCACGAGAAGGGAGGAGAGCGAGCGAGAGGAAGGAGTTGTAATGGGAGAAATAAGGGAGCGGCGGAGGAACGAGGAGAAGAAGTGAGGCTGATAATGAAAAGATTCCTCCTGTCTGCTCGTCACTCGACTCCCAACAGAGCGAATGAACGCAAATAACGGATGTAAAGACGGAGGTTCATTTAACCCACATTAAGCCTCATGTCCATCTCACACTGATAATGAAACACACAAAATCACGCCGCTATATACAGAAATGTGCATTAAGTGTCACACACACACACACACACACACACACACACACACACACACACACACACACACACACACACACACACACACACACACACACTGACTCCAGCAGCCCTTATTATCTACACTAGACCGACCTCGTTAACCCCAACTGGTTAAAAAGACAACAGAGCAGAGAAAACATGACAAGGAGGGAGGAGGAGGAGGAGGAGGAGGAGGAGAAGGAGGAGGAGGAGGAGCTGAAAGGGGAGAGGGTGGAGAGGGAAGTGGGGGGGGTAATAAAAGAGAAGACAAATGAGAGTAAAAGAGAGGCGAGTTGGTGAAAATGAGGCTGCGTCTTGTCGGCGTTTTCTCATCTGCTAACTGCCACTCTGACGGAGGAAAATCCAAACCGCCCACTTGTCTGTTCTTCATGGTGACGGCAGCTTGTTATCCTCAGCTCACGCCGTCCGGACACGCCGACCACTTAGCCGCTCGACACAGGTGTCTCGCGGTCAATTGCTTCGTCAATCAAATGCCTAATTGATTCATTACCACGGCAACGGCGCAGCTCGAAGGCTGAGGATTCGAAAGACGACTTTAAAGCGACCAGAACCCGTAATTTTACAATAATAATGTATGATATTGTAATTTGAAATATTTCGCAGCTTCGCTCGACTTTCACGAAGCTTTATAGCAAAGTTTCCGTTCATTTACTGTTTTTGGTTCACTTTGGTAGCCGCTCTTATTTTGGCAGCAGCCGGGAAATGATATCAACAAAAGGAGCTCTAAGAGCCCATTGGACACTTCCTGATCAGCTGATTAGCTGGAGAGCCAAATATTTCCAACTGGTGACAGTGGAGACCAAAAATAGAGCAAAACAAACCCAAAGAGAAGACTGGTTTATATTCACCTTGTGACCTGAAAGTCAAAGATGATGTTGATCTGAACGTGGAAATAAGTTTGTTTTATCTTAACGATGATACGTCAATGCTGCGTTCACATTTTTTCTGCTCGAGTGGCCAAAAAATAAAAATCCTTTGTAGATTTTAAAGTCGGATGATGTGAGATGTTCTCAGACAAAAACATCATCTAGTCTGAGTCAGTTTGTAGAAAACATTTAGTATTTCTCCGTTTAATTTCCTCGCACATGCCGGTAAAGTGAAGTATGAAACCCACGTCATCGTATTCCTACGACTCCTGAACCCGACACGACCCGAGAGGACTCACCGCTCGGAAAAAACACTTTGTTAAAGTGCTGTTCAAGAGCTTCTTTTTTTCCTTTTCTTTTTTCAACATGTTACTCAGATAAAAATCACAAGCTTCACTTTGGCCTTTGATCGAGTTATTAATGGTCTTTACATCAATTAAGAAAAAGCTCATTCCCACCGACACCCCCCAAAAAAAAGTGTCAGTTGAGGGTGGATTAAAGTAAAACATGTCAAGAGAGCGAAAGATGAATATTCAACTGGACATTTGTTCTGGGGTGTTTTACAAACCTTTACCTCCACTCATGTCTGCATCTCCTCTCCAAACTGCCTTTTATGCTCAGATAAAGCAGATGAGAGATGTTTGAACCCATCATCTGCCCCCCCCCCCACCCCCCACATGGGAATCAATGCACGATCACATTACATTTAAAAACGGTGTTGTGGAGGACGGCGACGGCCGACTGACACCGAGTGGACGATCACAACCGGACGGCTTATCGCCCCGTGAGTCCTGCAACGAGTCGAGCTCGGCTAGAAATAGGTGTGTTTATATGTGGAACAAGAGTCAGAGAGAGGCTGTGTGTGTGTGTGTGTGTGTGTGTGTGTGTGTGTGTGTGTGTGTGTGTGTGTGTGTGTGTGTGTGTGTGTGTGTGTGTGTGTGTGTGTGTGTGTGTGTGTGTGTGTGTGTGTGTGTGTGTGTGTGTGTTTGAGGATGGGTTTTGTTAATTAAAGTTATTCTGTAAGAGGATGAAGAAGCCGCTTTCTGTCAAAAGATCTGGAGCGGTAGTTTCTGCTGCAGCGCACAGGACCTCACACACACACACACACACACACACACACACACACACACACACACACACACACACACACACACACACACACACACACACACACACACACACACACACACACACACACACACACACACACACACACACAGTGCTGCAATGGGACTGCTTTCTCTACAATGCAGCGGGATAACAATGCAAAGCATGGCAATGGGATATATTTGGGAAGAGAAGGAGAGACAGGAGAAGAAAAGGAAGATGATAAAAGTGCAGAAGAGGAAGAAAAAGAAAAAAAAAGAAAAGAGCAGCAGAAGCAGAGTGGATGGAAATAGACGGTAACGGTGCAGAACTCAGAGGAGCAGATAAAGACTAAGAAAATGTGGAAAAAACACCGAATATATAAGCTGTGTGGAGGGAGAACTTACGGAGGCAGGTGTTCTCTGTGAAAAACTCGGTGAACCTGTCGCACTCGTCCTTGTTGTTGCCGCTGTTGCTGCAGTCGCAGTACGGCGACACGCTGATCTTGGGCGAGCGCAGGTAGTTGGGCGTCATCACGGTACCTGCGACAAGTCGGGACACAACCGGACATCGGTGCGCTCGTCTGATTCACGTGAACCACAAAACTCATTCACTTTATTTCAAACCCTTTTTACGAGTCAGTTTTTCATCCCGTGTCGAGTGATTTGATATGAAATGAAATCACGCTTGTGTTTATTTCTCTTTCTCTGGTTTCCGTGTGCAGGACGAACGCAGAGCGGTGGACTTTCTGCAGCGTGCCGAGAAGCCGGAGTGAAGAATGGGCTTCCTCTCTGTGAGGGAAAGTAAATAGCTTCAGTCAGTGATTTCTCACTCCCCCAATGGATCGCTCCCTCACGCTGGCCGCACTCCAACTCACGGGCTTTTTGTTTTGCAGTAGGAAGAATGAATCGGCTCTATATATGTGGACAGAGTAGTGTGTGTGTGTGTGAGGGTTGGTTTAGGTGACTTGCGAGGACGCGGCTCTTTGACAGCTCTACTGTGGCGGTGAGCGTATGAAGGAGCGGAGAGAGACCGTCTGGTTGGGGAACATTAGGACTGAGGCTGGAGAAATAAAGCTCGGTTGTTTGTCCTTAATTTCCATCAAGTTCAACTGTGACTTCGCTAAAAATGAGTCCAACCGTAGAAACATGAGATCAAACAGGTGAGACACACGTTCAAGTGTTCGTAGCTTCAGGTCTGTAAGATGGTTCTGATCCAGAAGTGTCTTCAGCTGCAATACCAGCGAGTGCCACTAGAGGTCGGCTCCAAAAAGCCTCCGGCTCCATAGACTCCCATTCAACTTCTCTCATCAAATCCAAAGTGAATAAAATGTGTCCATCAGTTATCTCGGTGTTGTTAGCTAAAGTCACTCCTTCTTCTTAGTTTTCTGGAGGTCCATCTGAAAATAATCCCTCATTCATTAGAAAAGAAGATTCAAGAAGACCTGGTTTTGGGGGCGTGTCTGTTTGATTGACAGGCCTGTGGTGCAGTCAGGTTACAGCTATTGGTGGGCGGGATGTAGTATCGTCAGGTTTCAATCAGATCAATCAGATCCACCACTGGCTCCTCCCCCAGCTCGTCCAAATATGGTCACTTCCTGCTCCAAACTGCTCTGAACTAGCAAGATGGTGACGGACAGAATCTGAACTGGAGGCTTCATAATGTTCACAAACCAACGATGACATCACTGATGGATGATGACATCACTGATGGATGATGACATCACTGATGGATGATGGTTGTTTAGTAACAACTGATATCAAGCAATCGAAACAAAAGTAAAATCCAAGTAGAAAAAAAGCTACCTCCTTCACCCCTCCCCACCTCCTCCGGGGTGATTACTATGAAGTGTTTGTGTGAACTCACCGATCAGACCCGAGTACGAGAGGAGGCAGTCGGCGTAGTTCTCCTTCAGACAGCCTGACAGCGAACGAGGCTCCGGCTGGCAGTTGACAAAGAAGTCAGCGAGTCGTGATCTGAAACACAGATAAAAAAAAAACAACGTTTCAAAGCCACTCAGGATTCGACCTCTAATATGTATTTCAGATGGCCGATGTGTCCTGTAAACGAGCGTCCCGCTGGAAGTCGTTTTTTCCTGAATTCAATTAGCCGTATTAAGATGACCCTCTTACGGCTCGTCTACATCCTGGAGGGAACGAGGCCGAAGGCAATTCTCCACCCGAGTCTGTTCTGTTTTCATTTCACTGCCTGAACAAACGTTTGTTTACTCTATTCACCACAGGGAGCAGCGACTTGTGAAATGGAAATTGGGGTTTTGGATTCCAGAAGAATTCACCATCTGAAGTGAGATTAAGTGTGATATACTGCCTCAAAAAAACCTTTCATGTCACCTTTTGGACTCAAACATCTCAGAGGGAAAGTCACCGTATTCCCAGCGGTAAACGCTCTGCTCCTATGTAGCCGCCTTTTTACCTTCGCGGTTGACTTTGCTTTCCAATTTTTCTGCCTCCCATTCAGTCACACTTCGCTGGAGGCGGCGCTGCCGTGAAGGTGCTCGGGGTTCAGTGTGTTTCCCAAGGACACCCTGGGATGTGGAGAGGAACCGAGGTCCAGTTCTACCATCTGAGCCGCAGTTACCCGATCTGGATCTTATTTCTGAAGGTTTACTGATCAGTCATCGTTGGTACCGAGTGAATGTTTATTTTTCCCAAATTTGAACAAATCCCCTCAAGCCATTCTTTACATGTTACGTTTACAAGAACAAGACGGGAACATGAGGTCACAGGGACTTTGACCTTTGACCACCATACTCTCATCAGTTCATCTTTGAGGCCAGGTGAACAGTTGCTCTACATTTGAAGAAATTCCATCTGAGGCGTTCCTGAGATATCATGTTCGTGTGAATGTGTTGAATTGGGGGTCACAGTGACATTGACCTTTGACCCCCAAAATTGAATCAGATCATCCTCGGTATCAAGTGAATGGTTTTGCCAATTTTGACCAACTTCCCTGAAGGCGTTCTTGAAATATCGCGCGTTCACGAGAACGGGACGGACAACCCGAAAAAACGGAATCTTAAAATCTGAACCCGAGAATCTCATCGATCCTGCGTCGTTTAAATTTATCCTCTTTATGTGAAACTGAAAACAAAACAAACAAACAAAACAAACTCCACAAACACAGGTGTTGAAATTTCGATTCAGCAAGTCCAAAACAGATTTCTGTGTTTATCTGAATGTGAAGCCTGAAAACTAAATTCACATCTCTGATATAAAGTTTTTGTTATAATTTACTTCGACACTGTTGGTTTGGTTTTCATCTGATTTTTACTTTTTATTTTTAAAGTTGTGACATCACCGTCTCTTTCCAAGGCAAACCGTACGATTAGCACAAACAGTACGAGGCGCACACACACACACACACACACACACACACACACACACACACACACACACACACACACACACACACACACACACACACACACACACACACACACACCAAGTATTCAGCTGCTAATTTGACTGTTTAATGCAGGACGCTGCCACATAATGGACGACCCCGTGTGCAGACGTCGACCCCGGGCCCCCCCTCCCCCCCGACACCATATCAAATCATAAGGACTATAATTACCAGTTTCCCATCTGTACATCTCACACCGCTGAGAGTCCTGTTAGCCGTATAAATAGAACATTTTTAACTCTCACATCCTCTGCAGTGAAACATCATGTTATTACAGTCCTGTGCAGCAGGTTAGTAGCTGGGGGAAGAAATATAGTTCATGTTTACGTCTTTTAAATCTGTGTGGAGCGTTAACTGATCGAAGACGGCTCCCGTAATGAGCGAGAAACAAGAAGAAGAACTGATTTTCAGAAAATGAAAGCCGATGGATACGTGTCCGACCTGCAGATGTAGTTGGTCTTGCAGGACGCCTGCAGCTCCAGACAGTTGGGTTTCTGCTTCTCTTCGTAGGAGCAGACGGGGACGATGGTCTGACGCCGGCGTTCGGAGCACGCCGTCTGGTCGCTGATCGGGCACGAGCAGAACAACATGCCGTAGCTGTGCTTCGGAGGAACCTGCGGAGGACGAGACGACAGCGCCACGATGAAGAGGGGAAGAAGACAGCTCGTCTTTTGTGGTTTCAGAGACGTTTCTTAGAAAAAAAATGTGTTGATCAATTTCCTGCATTTCTGTATTTTGCCACTGTATTTTATTTCTTAAACTACTCTGCAACTTTTATTCTATTTTGAGCTTGTTTAATGATTTAATGACTGTTTTTAATGTTTCAATCAATGTTCTTAATTGTTTTCTTTTGCCTCATGTTTTGATGTTTTTAATGGTTTTATATGAAACACTTTGAATTGCCTTGTTGTTGAAATGTGCTCTACAAATAAACTTGCCTTGCCAAGAAATCCTCTCTGTTGCTAGGGTGGTTGCTAAGGGTCGGACTACGTCCTGCAGTAGTAAACATTGCGTACGTATAAGAGGCTGCTGATTGTTTTCCAGTTGTTTGTCATGGAAATGAAGAAACAAAACAGTTTTACATTTTGAGAGCAAATTAAAAACCATTTACTGCAAATTTGAAGAAACCAATAAGGAGAATTTGATGCCATTGTTTTCATTCTGCTGCCTACTTGACATTGCTTCAATACAATAAGGCTTCAATAAACTGTGACGCTAATATGTCGGACGGCAGTGCAGATGGATGCAGAGCTGTGACAGTCGGGCTACAACAGAAGAATGTAATCACAGTTTTATCTCCGACACAAAGAAAAACTCGAAGCTTCGGGCTGAAAAAAACAACGAAAGAACAACACCACGACACATCACACAAAGATGAACTATGTCATACATTCTTTGTAGTTTTATATTTATTCATATTGCGGCTCAGTCGAGGCAGTGCCAGCAAAGTTATTCCAAAAGGGGACATCACAGGAGCTCGGGTGTAATTACAACGCTTGACGTCGGGCGTTTTTTTTTTTTTTTTTTTTTTTTACAATATGGAACAAAGAGCGAAAACATCTTTTGTGTTTGATGACTGAATCAATGTCAGAGCTCGGCGCTGGGAAAAAGACCCCCCCCCCCCAAAAAAAAGGCCCGCATGATTATTTATTGTGATTTTTGACAACTTATCCACTTCAAAATCGCTGCTCCTTTTGAAGCAGGTCCTTTGTGCTGGACATTCGGCTTTTATCAGATATCAGTCGTTTGGAAAACCTCCTGTGTGTGTGTGTGTGTGTGTGTGTGTGTGTGTGTGTGTGTGTGTGTGTGTGTGTGTGTGTGTGTGTGTGTGTGTGTGTGTGTGTGTGTGCTTTTCTATATATTTTTTTCTCTTTCTGTGATAAGGTCGTGTCGGCGGGTGCCTCGCCTTGTCGAAGAACTGCCGCAGGGCCTTGTGGCACTTCCTCCTGTTGCAGACCTCGGCGGTGGAGACCCGGCTGGTGCACGGGCTGATGTAGGCCGAGCGGTACTTCTTGCACGTGTCGTTCAGGTTGCAGGCCTTGGCGGCGTTGAGGCAGTTATTCTCTCGGGCCACCGCGGGTTCACCTGG
The DNA here is from genome assembly GCF_029030835.1 of Brachyistius frenatus. Classification (NCBI taxonomy): domain Eukaryota; kingdom Metazoa; phylum Chordata; class Actinopteri; family Embiotocidae; genus Brachyistius; species Brachyistius frenatus. The sequence goes on along the minus strand of NW_027210681.1, from coordinate 734,161 downwards.
AGACGAGGAGACGAGGAGACAAGGGGAGGAAAAAAAAAAATAGAGACGAAAGGGTTACAATTTCATCGAGATGTTCTTGGTGGTTTCTTTTCCTCAAACGAAAGACGAAAGCAGGCAAAGAGATAACCGGATTAAATAAAGATATCATGCAAGATTTCATAAGAACTTTCTGCATCAAAAACAACCGTTAAAGTGCAATAGTTCATTAGAGAGTTGTGAGATGACATCTTAACTTAAATGTCACGGTTTTTGATGCAACCACCATTTCTTTGGGACTTTAAGATGCTAAAATAAAAAAAATAAATCACGGATCCAAACCAAAAACCAAACACCTGTGAGACGTAGCTTTCGATGGTGTCAGATCCGTCTCATAATTCATAAACGCGTATTTCCAATGGTCACAAATATTTATTGTTTCAAATATATGTAATTATAAATGAAAGTTGATCAAATTCACATATAAACGCAGTGAAGTTCACAAAATAAAAGCGCATCCATATGAGCAGATGCCGTTCAGTTTTAATGATGCTCTGATTTTCTTCACGCAGTCTACTTGTACTTTCAAAGTTAATAATGCAGACAAACTATTTCCAAAGCGACTTGTTTATTTCATGTCTTTATGTAAGAATTACATGTCAAAATCACATCTTTTTTTTTTTTTACACTAAAAACATTTGATCTGAGAGGCTCAAACACAAACAACACACCTACAGATCCCATCATCACTCAACAAAGGCTGCAGCGTTTCCACAACACGGTATCGAAATAAAGAGAGGCGGCGGCGTAATGATGCTCTCTCAAATTTAGTAAACAACCCGGCAACGCAGTTGTCTTTCAGTGTGTGTGTGTGTGTGTGTGTGTGTGTGTGTGTGTGTGTGTGTGTGTGTGTGTGTGTGTGTGTGTGTGTGTGTGTGTGTGTCAACGCCAGATCTCGTCTCACTTCCTGCTTCGCCTGAATCAAACAGCTTCTCCTCATCCACATGGCCTGTATGTATGTATGTATGTATGTATGTATGTATGTGTGTGTACACTGTACATGTCTGTGAAGAGCTCCTATAGTGATCAGTCTCCCGAGCGCTGCCTTGCTCATCAGTCAGCCGGCACTAATTGCCTGTATTCTCCTCCATCCACCATTAATTCATATTTTTATACACTTCTTCCCCTTTTTAGTGAAAACGGAGCAAAAAAACAAACAAAAAAAAAATTTTTTTTTTTCTTTCTTCTCTCTCTCTCTCTAACGAGCTTCAATTAAAATGGGTGAAGCCCGTCGTGACAAACATACAGAAGTGTGTAAGTGTGTGTGTGTGTGTGTGTGTGTGTGTGTGTGTGTGTGTGTGTGTGTGTTAGCGAGTCCACGAACCGATCGGCAAAGCAAACTGTGTTAATAAGATGCAACACATCAAGGCGTGGGAGGAGAGAGGAGAGGGGGAGGGAGATTAAAAGGGACACAAATACATGCGAGGGTGGGGGGGGGGGTGAACTGACAATGTATTAATTGCTAACCGGGCGGATGCTGTTTGAGGAGGAAAAAAAAATGATGCCGACTCACTCGTTTGGCTGAATTTGTCCTGTTACTTTCGTTTATTTTTTATTTTTTAACTTTGTCCTCAATTTTGGCCCTCTTCCCTTCCCTTCACTTGCCCCGCCCCCTTTCTCTCTCTCCTCCCTGGTGGCCCCGCCTCCTTTTGGGCCACACCCTCCCCCTGGTTCGGCACTTCGAACACCTCTGGAAGATGAACTCAAAAGAAAAAGGGGGTGCCAAATTCAATCTTATGCAACGACGCACACACAAATAAATAAAAGTAAAATGCTCATTATATTGCAGGAAGTTGCACATGTTTTATTGGAGATTCAGCTGTGGAACAAACTGCCTGTAGATATCAGGGAAGCTAGCTCAACAAATACTGCTAAAACAACATATCAAACTTTTAAAACGCCTCATTTCATTTCCATATTTTGTTAAATGTTCCTTTTATATTAGTTTTCATGTCCATGTATGAAAGGTGCTATCCAAATCTAGTTTATCGTTATTTATGTTTATTTATTTTTTGCGTGTTCTGGTCGCTACGGCAACCGCATGATGCATAACGAGTGGATTAGTTACGTTTCAAGAGTTTTCAAAAGCATTTCGAATCACAAACGTCTGACCAGCAAAGGCTTTAAATAAACGGGTTTTTTTATCCATAATCTGAGCGCCTGAATTTAGTTTTTTGTGACCATTGAGCTTCAAAACGAACCCGACGGATTCCCGGATCCACATACTGACCTTTTCGCCTCTGTATCACATTTATATATCAGATTTGCTTCGATAACTTCAGCCAATACGACACGCAGCAACAACAAAGCTTTACAGTATGTGATGCTCCGTCATCCTCCCTGACCGGAGGAACTCGCTGCTCGGCCATCCGTCTTCATGATTTCTAAACTGTAGAAATGTGACAGCATCAAATCTCTTCCAAACTATTCCCTCAACCGCTTTTCATTTGAAGAGAAAAATCAGGCCGTGCACTTGTGAAATCACGTTTTAGTTTCAAGCCTGGAAAACCCGTGTTTCATTTTTCTTGACGGGATTTTTTTTTTTAGCTTTCAAGTTGCGGCGAAATATGTCATCATCTAAAGATGAACGATGATGGATTTCAGAGGTTTCATTCATCTATTTACATGTAAGAGTTTTTCTTCAGAAGTTTTGCTTCTTATTCTTTTTTTTTACTTTTCATGCAGTTTAGAGGGATGAGAGTTCATTTCTGTAGCTACCATTTCCAGAGCTCCCCTAAACGCCTCACACGCACGATACCGTCAATTTTCCAACGCTCCCTGAACGCCTCCTCGTGTAGGTCATCGATAGGCGCCAACTAGCCGGCCGTGCAGGAGAAGCCACCGGTCAGGGTCGGACAATATGGAGCCAAAAATTAGCAAAGTTTTGTATAAACGTAGCAAAAAGTTTTTTGGTTGTTTTTGTGACACAATAAAGATTAAAAAGTAATTTGGTCTGTGACATCAAAATATGAAAGTTCAGCACTGAATCTTTCCAGCATTAAATCATTTCCTGTACATGTATGTGTGTGTGTGTTGTGTTGCATTGGCACACACACACACACACACACACACACACACACACACACACACACACACACACACACACACACACACACATGCACACACACACAACACCCCTACCTATATCCATCCCCCCCCTTCAGTGTCGTTGGTACACACACACACACACACACACACACACACACACACACACACACACACACACACACACACACACACACACACACACACACACACATCTGCTGAACTCCCCCTGCACTCCTGGCAGATGGCATTGTCTTTCAAAAAACCCGCAGAAACACACACACATTTGTTCACACACGCAGACTGTGCGCTCTGACAGGGCCCACACAGGGTTAGGAGGGCCGGGGCCATCTGGAGGCGCCCCCCCCCCCCGGCCCCCCTCGGCGGGCTCATGTTTCCGATCCAGCCTCAAAATTGATTATCATGTCGCCTGTTTCCTCCAGTCCCGCTGCCACTCCTCCCTCCCTCCACCCCCCCACACCTAATTTCAATTACCACAGGGTCGAATCCTGACCTCGGCCCCCCTCCACCACTCCTCAGGTCCCTCTCTTCTTTGTCTTCCCTCCTTTCTCTTCTCTGCTGTCTGTGCTCCTCTTTCACTTTCTTTCCTTCTCCATCACCATCAATCCGTTCTCCAAACTTCCCGTCTCATTTATTTCTGCAGCATCCTGTCTGTGGAGGCCCGACGAGGGTCGATCAATAAAGGTCCGAGACTGCTGCTGGTGCCCGTGGACGGAGCAGCAGAAAGGTGGAACCCTGACGAGGAACTGGTGCAAATTTCGGCGCTCGATCATCATCGGTTCCCGAGTTACACAAGTTTTTTTGCGAACAGCGGACCGAGTTTGCGTCGGCGACGATTTACGCACCCGAAGCCTGAAAGTGAAATCCGGGGGGAGGGGGGGAGAGGAGGGGTTAAGGGGGGGGGGGTACTAGGAGCACTTGACAGGTGTGTTTGTTTCCGCTGCTGCAGAGCTGCGAGCGGAGTGGAAACAGTGTGAGACTGCCTATAATTCAACCAGCTCTTTGTTTGCTAAGTAGAATAAATGCAGGGATTTGTCCTGGTGGCGTGGCTGCAGGGGGATTACAGAACAAACATGCTGGGTGGGAGGGGGGGGGCACCCAGACAGTGAAAGCTTGAAGACACACGAATGGGTATAAATGAACATCTTAGCATTCTGCCAGGCTCGACTCTCAAACTGAACAAACACAGAAGATACGTTGAGCACAACCTAAAACAAATACACGTTTATTAGAAAATGTTTTGATCTTATTAGAATCATTGAGGTCGGCGATCAAATGCAAGTTCTGTTTGCAATTGTCTGAATTAACATTTTTATATAATTGTCAAATAAATATATTCAAACTGTTGGGACTTGTGATTGGTTTGTGAGTGACCATATTTGGACGAGCTGGGGGAGGAGCCAGCGGTGCATCTGACTGATCTGATTGGAAACCTGACGATACTACGTCCCGCCCACCGATAGCTGTAACCTGACTGCACCACAGGCCTGTCAATCAAACAGACACGCCCCCAAAAACAGGTCTTCTTGAATCTTCTTTTCTAATGAATGAGGGATTATTTTCAGATGGACCTCCAGAAAACTAAGAAGAAGGAGTGACTTTAGCTAACAACACCGAGATAACTGATGGACACATTTTATTCACTTTGGATTTGATGAGGGAAGTTGAATGGGAGTCTATGGAGCCGGAGGCTTTTTGGAGCCGACCTCTAGTGGCACTCGCTGGTATTGCAGCTGAAGACACTTCTGGATCGGAACCATTTTTCAGACCTGAAGCTACGAACACTTTTATATAGTCTTTGATTTCTCCACTTAACATTTTCAAGAGCAATTCAGCAGCAAGTGAGACATTTATTCTCCAGGTTGCTTGTTCATGGTATAAATATCTGTCTGTTTAATCTGTATTGTTGCACAACACAAACTAATTCGGAAACCAGAATTCTTTTGACTCATATTTGTATTAAATCCACAGTTCAAAGTGTGTTTTCTGCCTCCGTGTGAACAGTGTTGGCCATCTACGCACGGTTTAGCGCCGCTATTTGTCTTGATTTGAAAATGCGATGTTCACGTTTAATTTCCCCTCGGAAATTTAGCCGGTAAACTGAGTTAATCTTGTTCCTTGTCTCCGAGCGTGTTGATTATTCATTGTCTAAATTATTTTCCTTTGCACCTCCTACCCACTTTGAGAAATTACGGCGCCGTCAGATTCAATAGAAAAAAATCTAACATAATAAACGAGGCCTGAGGTTCTCTTCTCTGTGAATCCGCTGCATCTTTCGGTTGATTATCAGTGGTGAGTTACACCGTCGTCCTCTTTAATGGGTCCAACGCTGGAAAACGCAAGACAAGCAAAAAAAAAAAAAACGCAGAGAGCCTCAAGGTTTACTCTTCCTTTCTCGGGCCTCTTGCTTATTTGTCTGTGACTTCATCCTTTTCTTTCAGTGCTTTTTCAGATCCTCTCCTGGCATTCCTCACATCCTTTCTCTTTTCTGTGTGCTTAATAACCCCCCCCCCTTCCTCCTCCAAACGCTGCCTCACTGCAATAAAGCCACATGGCACTCGCTGCAGCAAATACCATAACTCACAGTTCCTGGTAATTGATCCCTGCAGTGCAACAGTCTCTCTCTCTCTCTCTCTCTCCCCCCCCTCCCCCCCCCCACCCACCAGCACTTTTCCTTCCCGCCCTTCCATCTATATCTCTTCCTCCTCCATCACATCTCGTCATCTCTCCCCAATTTTCTCCGATTCCCTTGAATTGATTGAGCGTTATTGGCACGCGGTCCAATAAAAACCTGCCAAAGACAATTATTTCCTGCGTCTGCCGTTAAGGCTGCTTTCTTGTTTCCAGTCTTATACTTCTTCCCTTCTGCCAACAAAATCTCTTCACCTCGTTTCAGTCCATCCTGCCGCGGTGACATTACGAGCCGGGTCTCGACGGGGGTGGAGGGAGGGGTGGGGAAGGGGCGGCGCTCACCTGAATTCAGAACAGGTGTTTTCGGCACTTCATCGGCGCCTCCAATTTCATACATGGAACTTATTTTTTCTTGCCTTAAATTTCACCTTTGCTGCAAATAGCCCCGTCCTCATAACCTGAGATTATTCACGCTGGAACTGATGGAAGAGGAGAAATCACCCCTTCAGCTTTATGTCGGCAGCTCTATCCCATCCCAAAACTTATTTCCCTTTTTTGAAACCCCCCGCGGTCGGCAGTGTAATATCAACAAGCTATTAGCGGTATGGCTCTCAGTCGTCGAGGGGTTGCCTTCGACACCTCGGGAGCTAGACGTACCCTTGCGTGGTTTGAATCCCGGCCGAGTTTCCGACTCTGATTCGGTCCCGGCTTTTCAAACTGAATGCTAAAAAGTGGACGCTAAAACCCCCAAAATGCTGTCTTTTTTTTTTTTTTTTTTTTTCAACATGTACGCTCAGAAGTTTGATCGAACTACTCGCAGCCATGTTACGGTCCACCTTCAGCATTTCTGAAATTAGCTCTTAAGCAAGGAATCATTCCAGCAGACAAGTTAGTGAGATTAACATAAACTAACCTCCCAGCAGGATAATCCGTGAAGACTTCGCCGAGTGGTGAACTAACCTGCTGGCGAGCGAGTTAGTCGGCCGACAAAACAAGACGTTGTTCGGCCCGGCGCCACGGCAACGGGCGTGATGCTGCGTTCAAATGTGTTTGTATGAGAAGAGTCTGTATGAACGGCGCCCTCTTGTGGCATTTATTTAAAAATCGCCTCTAAGACACGAGAAGTTCATGTTTGGTTGGATGTTAAGCTAAAATATTATAATTTTGCTTGCTAAATGTTTTTTCTTGGTGCCTAAACTTAAGTCGTCTTACTTTTCACGCCTAAACGAGGCCGATCGAGACCCTCTCACAGAATAACGAGATTTACGAGACTAAATCAGACGTAGCCTGCTCGCTGGTTCGTTCGTTTGCGTGCTAACGGTGTCGTCTCTGAGGACGGTGAGGAGACAACGCGATGCCCAACTGCCATTAAAGTCTCTCAGAGAAACAGAGCGACACAAGTCACGTCTCGTCAGAAGCTCAGCAGAACCAGAAAGCTAAACGTGGAGCCGAGTGGGAGGAAGAGGGAGCGATTCGCTTCGGCTCTCCGCAGCCGTGAGTCTCCAGCGAGGCCCGTTTCATAACCCGTCTGCCAGCGTGGAGATCAGCCGGTGAGAGCAGGCCCACGGGGCTGCAGCACAACGACACGGCTCTTTAATAATCTCCACAAACACGTTCTGGTACAGTACGGTCCAGTACGGTACAGTACACCCCCCCTCTCCCCCCCTACACCCTCCAGCTCAAAGTCTGCTACCACCAGTCACCTGAAGCTACAAGCACCACTTTTCTTTATGAATTACCATAAAGTTGCTGCTATCCAACTTACTTGAGGCATACAGATGTTTTTAAAAGGAGATAATCACGGCTGAAGATGTGCAAACAACACGTTAATGAACATGCCGACACATCGGACTCACGTGTCGTTGCTTCACAAGCAAACGGTGCCGTTAAGCTAAACAGAAAAAAAAATCAAAAAAATCTGCAACCTCCTTTTTTATCAAGTAATTTAAGTTATGAATATGACTCATAATCAGCCAGTCAGACATTAAAACCAACAAGACATCACATCAGGTTTTGTGCATGCCGGTTCACTCATCGCCGTCCTGAATGGAGCCGAGCCTTCGTCTGTGACCTGTTCGCCCCCCCGCCGAGCGAAGCAGCTCTGCTGTAAATGATGAGCGCCGTGCTGATTTCCCGGTTAAGTACCGTCGCACGTTTGGTTTCCAGCGTTCGGCGGAAAAAGGGGGTCAAGTGCTGCGAAGAACTGTGAAGAACTTTCGGAGCACACGACTCAGGGCTGAGCGGCGCCGCCTGCTTCCTGTCAGACTCCCTCCCGGGAACGCCGCCATCTGCTCCGTGCCGCCACGTATTTATCCTCCTCTTCTTTTGTTCCCGTTTGTCGACATCGCCGAGCGTGTTTGCAGGTTTTGTTTAATGAGGCGGAAGACGGCGAAATGTTCCGACACGGTGGCCGGACTGTTTTCTGTGAGGTGTCCCCAGATGTTGCAGAAGTTGCTTTTCACAAAAAAAAAAAAAAAAAAAAAATATGATTTTGACACTTTAAAAAAGATCAAAATGTGCAACTGATCCTTACGACGAACATCCTGGTACTTTTGTAGCATGTACGAAGGATATTGGAGAGCACCGTTACCAGGGAACATTTTATTCTCAACGTGCCGGATACAAACCGCCATCTGGCTTCTACCAATGCATCATCTCCCCCCCCCCCCACCCCTCCGAGCTGCCACCTTCATACCTGAACAACACCTCCTCAGCGGCCATTTCCTTCAGTTTAATATAACCAGCCTTTCTGTCTCCTCCGCCCCCCGCCCCCCTCCACCCCCCGTCCCCCAAATCGCCCGTCCCCGCTCCCCAGCCTCCCACACATCTCCCGGCCCGTCCTCGACACGCAGTCCCTCTCTGAACATCGAGCAGTCGGCCGAGGAGACGGATGTCGGACATCGAACAACCGGAGAGCCTGTTTGCTCCCGCCGTGAGTGCGAGTCGCGAGCACATGGAGCGTGAATGTATTCAGCAGCTCGCCTCCCGGTCTGTCACGTTGATTTACAGTAGTGGCAGCGATGTGCCAATGAATTTGTTACGCAGCCGGTGTAGTGGAGTGGAGCTGGAGGGACGGTGGGGGGGTTATTGTTGTCTGTAATTAGTCCTGCTGGTGCCCTCTCAGGTGCGAGAGAACGAGCGGCGGTGGAGAAGCAGCCGATAGGAGGGACAGAAACGTGACACCGATAAACAGTTCACCGTTGATAGTCAGCACTTTTGTTGATCTGAGAAAAGAAAAAGAAAAAAACGGGGAAGATTTTCTCTTTCAACCTCTCGAGGAGAACAAAAGCACAGCCTCGTTTCCGTCGGCCGTCTTTATGACAGGAGGCGGTGACGGCAGCTGAAAGCAGTCTGACGGGTTCCAGGACTTTTTCAGATCGATACCAAAAGGGCCGGCGGCGCAGGCAGCAGAGGGAGAATCTGTCAGCGCCGGGATCACCTGCAGTCAAGATTTAGACTTTTCTTTTTAATCGTCCAGCTCTGAACTCAACTCTGAACGAGGACCGGGTATCCAGGCAGATATCTGAGACCCAAACAGATGACACACTAGACATAAAATGCACTTAAATGGCAGAACAGCTGAGCGCTTACGAGAGACGAGCGCAGGACTTTTCCGTCTGGTCCTTTTTAAATGTCTCAGTCCCCTGAGAGCTCTACGAGGTTTGTAGACGTGTCCGCGGTCCAGAGTACTTTGACAAGCTGCAGGTGGTTGTTGCATTTATTTTTTTAAATTTTGTATCTCCTCTGCTGTCAATCATCTCTCTCAGGAAAGGACACTGATGTATGCAGACACGAGAGTCAAGAACTGAGTCAACACATTCAGCAGCTTCCTGAAAAAGAGGCTTTTTCACACGACATGAACAGAACTCAGTGGAGGTCGAATAAAAGATGAGAACGGAGTCAACATGCATCATTTTATAACACCACGAACTCAGCTTTGCTTCGTGTTATCTTCCTCTTCTTCAAGCTTCTGACTTAACGCCGGTCAAATTGTATTTGATTGATTCTTGTTGTTCTGGGTTTTGAACCCTCATGGTTGAAATGCACTTATTGTAAGTCGCTTTGGAGAAAAGCATCAGCTAAATGAAATGAAATGTAAAAAATATGTTCGATTGTTGTTTTAACCGGAGCATTTTCCCCTCAAATCGCCAGATAATCACATCTATTTGAAAGGTTGTGTGAGATGAGATGCCATTTTCAGAGACTATAAAAGATATATATAAAAAAAAAGAAAAAAGAAAATGATCTGCTGGTTGATCAAGACAAAGAGCAACAACTGCAGCATTTCCAGAATCGTTTTGATCACCATAAAAAAAAAAATCCAAATCCATGTCCATCAGATCAATGAGCTGATTAATGAAGTGACTTTACAGAGTCCATCTGTCGGATGTGTTTTTTTGATGTATGGATTAATAAACAAGAAAGATGCATTCGCTGCCTGAGCGTCACTACTTCTTATATCTGATCTGCAGGGATGCCGACCACACATCCAAACGTCTTTACGTGTTTCTTTTCTGCATCCGTGCATTGGAACAATGCTAATTGACTGCGGAGACGGTCAGCTCTCTCTCTCCTCTACGAGCTCCAGCAGATACAGGACAGCTTTCTTTTTTTTTTCTTTTTTTTGATGGATGATGTTCATTTTCTAAGCTGTGTCTCGGACACTTTAGGTGCATACAACCCACTTTGTTTTTAGGGGTGCTGCATGTTTTTAATTTAACATCCAAGACGCGTAAAAGTCGGGCTGGAAGATGGATGAGAACTCTTCTACCTCCGCTGGCAGGTTGGAAGTGGAAAAAAAACGTGAGTTGGAGGAGGAGGAGGAGGAGGAGGAGGAGGAGGAGGAGGAGGAGGAGGAGGGAGGAAGATAGAGAGGCGTTTGAAAAGCAGCCTTATAAGGGAAAATAAAAAGGAAAGAGAAGTGAGCGCCGCAGACAAGCGTCCAGACTGCTGACAAAGGCGGATGAGATGAGAGGAGGGAAGAAAGACGAGAGGCCGAGACGCAGGAAGGGAGAAGTGGGGAAGGAGTCGGAGGAAAGAGACAAAAGCTAAAGTGGCGTTTGGAGGAAGAAAAGCGTAGCGGGAAAAGACGAGAACAATGTGGTGGTAAAAGAGGAAACAAAAGGAAGAGAGACAAGAGAGGAAGAGCACCTGCTGTATATTTCCCTGTTAACCTTTTTTTTTTTTTTTTTACTGGAGGAAAGTCTGCTCTCATTCGCTTATGTGAGGAATTTTAACTTTTATCTGTTGGTAGAGGAATTTTTATTCTTTATTTTTTCAGAACATATCTTCACCTTTAAACACACAACATATTAGTGAACAAACAGGGCTGCCCATACCGTATGTATTCTTCCACAGACATATATATTGAGCACCGCTGCTGCCTCACTGTTATCTGACTATTTTCCGACCTACACTTTAGTTCTGAGAAGTTTTTTTCTCTCTTTCAAACAGACTCAGGCGGTCATTCAATTCAGCACGCCGAAAAAAGCCTAAATGTAGGAGAAGATCAATGTGGGCGGAGTCAAACACAAAACTTAGAGATGTTTAAACCTGCAGGAGATGTGTAGTCCATAAATCACCTCTTCCTGGAAGACTGTTCGGTCTTTTCAATCAATCTATGATTTCAAGTGAACTGACAAACCCTTAGATAACTTTGATCAACAAATACTGTATTCGATGACAGAAAACATGAAATACATGGACGAGGTGGGCAACACATTGAAAAGGTTTGTGTTGCATTGTTTAATCAATTTGAAAACGTTATTTTGTCCTCCGACCACAGATTGTTTATAAAAGTTTGTAGCTTCAGGTCTGTAAAATAGTTCTGATCCAGAAGTGTCTTCAGCTGCAATACCAGCGAGTGCCACTAGAGGTCGGCTCCAAAAAGCCTCCGGCTCCATAGACTCCCATTCAACTTCTCTCATCAAATCCAAAGTGAATAAAATGTGTCCATCAGTTATCTCGGTGTTGTTAGCTAAAGTCACTCCTTCTTCTTAGTTTTCTGGAGGTCCATCTGAAAATAATCCCTCATTCATTAGAAAAGAAGATTCAAGAAGACCTGGTTTTGGGGGCGTGTCTGTTTGATTGACAGGCCTGTGGTGCAGTCAGGTTACAGCTATTGGTGGGCGGGACGTAGTATCGTCAGGTTTCCGATCAGATCGGTCAGATCCACCGCTGGCTCCTCCCCCAGCTCGTCCAAATATGGTCACTTCCTGCTCCAAACCGCTCTGAACTAACAAAGATGGTGACGGACAGAATCTGAACTGGAGGATTCATAATGTTCACAAACCAACGATGACGTCACTGCTGGTTGCTGCTCACATTTAATTCAGCACTTCTTAGTCAAACAGATTTCTCTTCATGCAACTTTCAACAAAACGGAGTCGCCGTACGAGAAATTAGAGTCACACATCAGCTGCACGTCGTCTGACCGAATCGATATAAAAATCCCGACATTTTAAGTGTTACACGATGAAATCTCTCCGGAGCGCTGCTTCTGGTGGGTGAACGGGGGGCGATGAGGTCATGATTAAATGAGATTAGTTAATGATTACTTAATGACTCGACAGGCGACCCCGGGCTCATTTACTGACCGATGACTTCCCCCCTGCTCGTTATTTGGCAACATGAGAACAAGCGGGTGAGTGTGCTCTAATTACATCCGCTGGCTCGCCTCAAAAGCTGCAGAGTTATAAAAAAAAAAACTAAAAACCCACAAGTAGCAGAAGTGAACTTTCAACGGAGAAGTTTTGTCCAGAAAAAAAGCGCCATGTCGTCAATTTTTGTATTTACTGCTTTTGTCCAAATCTTCCTGCTTTACCGTGTTTTTCTTCCTCTTTCCGTTCGCCACCGTTAATCTTTTACTTTTAGTCTCTCGCCGCCCTCCGCCCTCCTCCCTCCTCCCCCTCCCCCGCGTTTCATCCAATAACTCCATCCAGCATCTTTCAATAAAATCAATCCCAAACAGAAAAGCACTCAGAAGAAATAAACAGCTGCCTCTCCGTCCGTTCGGCTGCTAAAAACACCGTCGCCGCGGTTATTTTATGAATCAGTGAATCGGGATCCGTGAGCTGTTTTCTATCCATCACAACAAGGTGAGAGCGAAGAAGAAAACCTCTCAGACGTGTTGAGCGCGGCGTCGTCCTTCACCGCGGCCACGCCGATACAGTTCGGCCTTTTTATTTACTTTTCTTTCTAAATTGCGTCAGGCTGTCTAGACGTCTTGTGATTTTCTTTATTTTGTCTTAAAAAAAAACCAACATGTTGTTTTCTTCTAGTTTAGTTTCCAGTTAAGTGCGATATTTTCCTGTTTATCAGCGCTGACCTCCAAAAGTTCACTTTTTAAACAGCAGCTGTTTTTTATTTTCTTGTTTGTTTCTTGGTTGTTTTCCTTGATTATTACCTAGCTGCAGAGGCAGTGACTGATGTCACATAATATCAGAGTTGCTGTAACTACCAGTAATTATCTGTTTTCCGTTGGTTAAAGGCATCAAAGTCAGCGTCACTGTTATACTCATTATTACAACGAGGGCATTTTTTCTGAAAGCTCAGATGAATCTGACTCGATGCCAAAAAGTAAAGAAACGAGGGATGTCTCATCTCAGCCAGCGTAAAAGATGAATTTAAGAGATTCAGCAGTAAATTGAACAAGCAGAGAAACAACTGCCAACCAAACATTCCCTCATTATTATTATCGTCATACTTTTCAAATCAGAGTCCTATAAAGTCACTATTAACAGCGTGGTAGCGAACAATTGACCTGCTAACGACATTTCTTTGAGGAACTGGAGCGAAAGTTTGTCTTGTAGTTCAGTTTTTTTGTTTTCTTTGTTTATTAATGACGACATTAGTGTTTGATTTTTGCCAACAACTTAAGTTGGGTTCATTTTACACATGAATTGAAGAAAAAAATGCGACAAAAGAAAACACAGTCAGTTTCCCCAAATACTGTTTGAAACGAGCTTTTAGCTTCTTAAATAAAAGGCCGGTGAGCTGAAATATTTGCGTCCCGTTTCTCGACCGATCGCTGAAACATCAACAGAGCTTTCTTCATCCTCTTCGCTAAATCCTGTTTGTTGTCGAAATCCACTGTGTGTCTTTATGATTGAACAGGGATAGAGCTGTGTGTGTGTGTGTGTGTGTGTGTGTGTGTGTGTGTGTGTGTGTGTGTGTGTGTGTGTGTGTGTGTGTGTGTGTGTGTGTTTATAGTGGAATATAAATTTGCCAGTGTGTCTGTGTGTTTTAGGCGTTTCTCTAAAGGTTCGTGTACTCAAATCTGTCGGGTTTACGGCTCCATGTTTGCCCGTTCAGCTGCGTGTGTGTGTGTGTGTGTGTGTGTGTGTGTGTGTGTGTGTGTGTGTGTGTGTGTGTGTGTGTGTGTGTGTGTGTGTGTGTGGTTACTCTGTGTAGATGCCTGCCTGTAGTTTATGGATATTCATTACAGAACCATTACAGCAGAGGTTACACGGGACGGGGGGGATGTTTTATCTGCTAATGCATAAAACACAATCTCCCAAACACACACACACACACACACACACACACACACACACACACACACACACACACACACACACACACACACACACACACACACACACACACACACACACACACACACACACACACACACACACACACACACACACACACACACACACACACACACACACACACACACACACACATCTCTCGACACCTCAGGAATGGAAGCATCTATCATCCCTGCGGATCGACCGGCGCGTCGGTGACGCCGCATATCGAGAATGATGAGAAACAAATCACCCAAACTCGCTCGTATCTGCGACTTCCCGTACAATTGAATCAGAGCGAGTCACGGCGGCGAATCAGCGGCCGTTCGTTGCCGCGACTCACTTGCAATTTTGTGCTTCATTAAAATCGGAGCGCGTTGACGGTGTCGACGGACTTTTCACCAGGTGAACTTTTCATTACTTTTTCCTTTTATTGGCGTTCCTCTCTCTCCGTGACCATCGATCACGCATTCCTCACCGGATCGATGCCGTCGATCGGCACAGCTGATTTCATCATGTGACGGTAACTGGCCGCCCGAGGCGCTGTCACGTGAAATAATGGGCGCTTTTATTTACTACTCGCTCTATTCAACGAGCACTTACAGAAAAAGATTGAGCTGCACATGTTCTGCTTTTGAAGGCAATCCCGGAGGAAGCCGGAGCAGCCTGCTGCCATCAACGTGATATATAGAGATAATATATAATCAATGTGAGGAGATGTTGTGTCTTAAATTAATGCAATGATTAATGTAAAAAATGTGTGGTTTAAATGTTCCTGTAAATGTCCGAACGCTGCCACAGATGGCAAACAAACAAACAAACAAACAAACAAGAAAGAAAGAAATGAAGTTAAATTATGGAGCAGTTTAAATCAGTGTAAATGGGTTTAAGAAAGAAAAGCAAAAAGAGTTGACGGCGATCGTCGTGAACAAACTGTGTCGGGGAGTGAAGAATGTAAAACTGTCCTCAGACGTCCTGTAAGTGTCCCACGCCGCCACAGATGGCAAAAAACAAACAAACATGGATGTTCGTTAAAGCTCAAACAAGCAGAGCGCATTAATTATGGGAACACAGAGGCAGTGTTTTCAAAAGTAGGTCTTTTAAAATAAAACATTTTTTGAGGGTTCCTCATTGCTGCTGGTGTTGTTTGGTATGTTTAGTTTTTCTTTTGTATTTAGCTCTTTGTTTGGAGGAACTTATTACAAATGAAGCTTGTGTGTGTGTGTGTGTGTGTGTGTGTGTGTGTGTGTGTGTGTGTGTGTGTGTGTGTGTGTGTGTGTGGGGGGGGGGGCTCCCCGTGTGCTGGTGGTCATGTTCAGGAGATAAACACAGGACATTAGCTGCAGGCTGGATGAGCCTCTGGGGCAACATGAAGTAATCTGCTCTAATAGACAGCACACATTCACTCGCTGCACCCGGAGCGTTCAGGCGGTCGCTTCATCGCCGCTGGACTGAACAGAAAGGATTAGGAGGAGGGAAGGAAAGGAAAGGAAAGGAAAGGAAAGGAAAGGAAAGGAAAGGAAAGGAAAGAAAGGAAAGGAAAGGAAAGGAAAGGAAAGTTAAATGTTAACTCCTGGCGAGGGCACTGGATTAAAACCAGAACCAACCACTCTGTGAATAATTATTCTGTTTAAAAAAAAAACTTTCGATGACTCAACCTTGACTGAAGCGCAGCACTAACATTTTTAATATGAAACTCTTGTCAGGTAACAATGAAAAACCCCGATGCGAAGTTAATAAACGATGCTGGAGTGAGTTTAACCTCATTACAACGGTAAGGTCCTTGTTTTTATTCCTAATGTGAGCATATTTAAAGAAAGAATTATCTGAATTAATCAGTATGGCTGAATATAAATATACAGAAGATCAGATTTGCATATTTGGGACATAAAGTCGGTTTAATATGACGTTCTGCTTAAGAAAGAAATCAGAGTATGTTTTATTTTAAATGAGGGAAAAACTAAAATACGGTGTTGTTTTTGTTTGTTTTTTTATATTTCTGTGGGGACAACGTGGAGAAATATGGTCTGACACGAGTGAAGGAGGGAAGGAAAGAAGGGAGGAAGGAAGGAGAGAAAGAGAGGAAGGAAGTAAAGAAGGAAGGAAAAGGAACTTCTGCATCCTGTGATGAGTTTCCAGTAATCAGGTATGAAAGTAACAACTGCATCATTTTAAGAGGTTAAAGAGCCAAACAGGCTGGAAACTGACCTCTTTGTTTTATTGTGAAAGGGCTTTCACTTCAGCACGCCTCTTTGTTTTATTGTGAAAGGGCTTTCACTTCAGCACACCTCTTTGTTTTATTGTGAAAGGGCTTTCACTTCAACACACACTGCTGAGAGCTCAGCCTGGTGTTGGAGATGGTGACAGACTGACGGAGACTTAGAGAGGAAGACAAGTGACCGGAAACGGGGGACGCCGGCATGTAGGAAGACGTCTCTGCGCGTCTGCAGAGTAACTGTGGAAACGCGGCGTCTGAGCATCAACGAAAGGCCGAGGAGGCCGCGTTGCATTCATCAAACCTCCCGGTGAGCGCTCATCAGGACCTTCACGACGTCCCTGGAGACGACGGAGACGGACTCCATTTATCCGAACGGAGACGTCCCCTCCTTCGCTCGTTTCCACGCCGTCGCTCTTCTTCAGTTCGTCTCTCTCGCTAACTGCTCCTCAGCGACTTCGCCTGCTTCCCGTGAACTTTCCCCTCCGATGTATTTCTGTGTTTCTGTTTGCTGATGAGAGGAACTGTATCGAGTGCATGCGGCCGTTTTAATCAGGGACACATGGAGCCGATCCAGAAGCTCTGGACCCATTACTGAAACAATTAATAACTGATCAAGTTACTCACACACACACACACACACACACACACACACACACACACACACACACACACACACACACACACACACACACACACACACACACACACACACACACACACACACACACACACACACAAGCTGGCACATGTCAAACTTAGTCAGCTCTACCCGACAGACTTAAACGATTAAAAAAAATAAACAATAAATATTCACTTAACATTCCTTGAAATGACCAAATATTTATGTACAAGTTGCAAAAAACAACAAAAAACAACAACTATGTTTGCAGTTTTGCATCGTTCCTTTTTCTTTGTTGCGTCTTAATTTCTAAGGCAGCTCCAAAGGGTCACAAGTTAAAGTGCCAATTTTACATGTCATAGTCAATTTATGACTAAAGGCATCACATACTGGGCGTGTGGATTTTAACAACATTTTTTAAAGCTTTTGTGATAACAGGAAGTGACCATATTTGGACGAGCTGAGGGATCTGACTGATCTAATTGGAAACCTGACGATACCACGTCCCGCCCACCGATAGCTGTAACCTGACTGCATCACAGGCCTGTCAATCAAACAGACACGCCCCCAAAAACAGGTCTTCTTGAATCTTCTTTTCTAATGAATGAGGGATTATTTTCAGATGGACCTCCAGAAAACTAATAAGAAGGAGTGACTTTAGCTAACAACACCGAGATAACTGATGGACACATTTTATTCACTTTGGATTTGATGAGAGAAGTTGAATGGGAGTCTATGGAGCCGGAGGCTTTTTGGAGCCGACCTCTAGTGGCACTCGCTGGTATTGCAGCTGAAGACTCTTCTGCATCGGAACCATTTTTCAGACGTACGTCCACTTTTATATTCAGTCTATGATTAAAAATCCAGTTAACCGACAGGCTCAACGAATCATCTGATATTTAATTTTAAAACATTCCACTTTAAAGTAAAAAAAAAAAATCTCCATCACATTGAGCTTCAAGGTAGTTTTTACTTGTGGAATATTATGCAAAAGAAGTTTGAGGTTTGTAAAACTAAAACTTTGGTTGAAGTTTGGGGCCATGAATAAATAAATGCAAAATAGTTCTTGAAACAATTAAAACTTTCCTCCGAGCAAAACTGAACTCGTGTCAGCAGCAGTGAAAGCAGATGTACAGCAGACTCCCGCCCACCGCCGGAGACACGACACTCACTGCATTATCTCACCGAAGAATTAGACTTTCGTGAAAAGACTAATTCAAAGTAAAAACAGATTTATTTATTTTACTTGGACTCTTCAGCACTTATGTTATTTGCATTTTAAGATGTAGATAATTTGAAAAAAACTCTAAACTGTAGGACAACAAGGAGGGGGGGATGGAGAGGATGACCTGCTCCAGATGGTAGGAACATCGTCTGGCGCTCTTAAAGCTTTAACGTGACAGCTCACAGAGTGCGCTGGTCACATGACACCTCAAGTGATAATTTAAGACGGCCGCATGAACTCGGACCGTGAGAATCGAAAAGGACGGCAGATGAAATGACAGGAAGAGTGCGTTGCTGTGGGAGCAGCATCAATACAGTTCAACCGGGTATCACGGGGATGCGTGAAAATGGACACGCTTGTCCACCACAGCAAAACGTGAAATAGCCACGCTTTGGGCGGTCTATGCTGGATGAAAATGAAACTCAATCTTGACTACAAGAAAATGAAACCTACTGCATGCTTTGAAAATGAAACTATTTGCAAAAACGCATGGTTGGTGTTAGAAAACAAACAAAAAAAACAACTCAAGAAAAACGTGGTCACCTCTTGAATTTGAACCTCATCGTACCGCATGGCAAATGCCTCCATGATACCCTTAAAATGTCCTTTGTACTTCGTATCAAGACCTCCGTTGCGGGACTTCGGTCACATGATTTCGCATCACATGACATTTGCGTGCGTGTAAGTTTCACGCTTGCAAAACGTGTAACTTTCACGCCTGGACAGCCCAAAGTGTGACCATCTCACACTTTGCTGTAGTGGACAGGCGTGTCTATTTCACGCTTTGCCCCGATAGAGCCATTCAAGCATTCCCACATGTAGTTTTGGTTCCGTATTGATCGTATAGAGCTGCAAGCAAGCAGGTTAAAGTCCCACTGAAAACGATGGTTCTTTGTTTTTTCTAGTAAAGAAGTTTTCAGCTGCTTCTTGGTGTATAATATATAAAACAAGAGCAAGACATCGCGGCCTAATCTCCATCGTGATGCCTTTCCTGATGGCTCAGCAGGTAGAACGGCACAAACCCCCGTCAGGATTAGACTTGTCACAGCTGGAAGGTTTCACACGAACGTGCACGTTCTCCGAGGACGCCATCAAACACAGGTGTTACCGACTTCCTCGCGGAAAAGCACCGGCAGTGTCTGTGGGTACAAAATTTGCTAGAAGATAACCCCCCACCTTTTTTTTTTTTCTCACAGCGTAAATTACATGACAAAGGCATGACAAAAACTGCATGCGCACGACTGCAAATATAGTTTGGGAAATGAATCACAAAACTAATTTCTAAACTTTTTTTTCTGGTGATGCTGCTTGTCTTCCTGGGATTTTTGCCAACAGGATATAAAAGAAAAGAAAGTAGACCAATCTTTGAAAATGGAGCGAACGAGGTGAAATAAGAGTCAGAAAAAACAAAACAAAGGAAAAAGGAATATGGGACATGGTTTCTTGCATGAACTATAAAACTCGTCTCATTACTTTCTTGCCACGGGGTAAAAAAAAAAAGAAAAAGAAATCCCTCCTGTCTGTTAAGTAGACGGCTGTTATGATGAAGGAGGCCACGAGGCGACGAGTGACGCTCCGCAGATCCAACGAACGGCCGGACAGCGTCACACTGTAGATCCTTATCTGCACAGATGAAGCCTGTAACCTGTAAATCTCCCCGTCGTCCATCAGCCTCTGACAGTGTTTGAATAACAATTCGGTTCTGAACTATTGTGCGACGACGGAGGAGTGACCGTATACTGTGAACTCTGCTGTGACCTTTGACCTGCCAGAAACACTCCATATAACGGCGACTTGCCCTCGTGTTATGCGTCTTGTTCTAGTCGACTGTAAAAATCCATTCTACCAAGTACCAAGTTAAATAAACCGGTTTGGCTGTAAATACACTCATGAGTAAAACTACTTCTTACAGCTGTCCATCAAAAAAAAAGATTAAAAGTAGATTTCTTTTCTTAAAAAGTCACTGAAATAATATAAATGAAGAATCTCAAATTCAATGTTTTTTTCGATTCATTTATCATATCTGGATACTTTTTTATTGTTTTTATTTCATCTTTATAATTTTCCGAACCTTTTATTAAATTGTCTGTGATCTATAAATTGCTGATTTTTAAAAGACTAAAGTGCAAAAGTTCAAATCCTGGTGAACAAACTGACTTCTGAGCTTTAATGGGAGTAAATTGAAGCCCCCGCTGCTCCGCTGGAGTCTCCATATATGAATTTTGGGAACTAAAAAAGGCAAAACAATGACAACAAAGTAAAAGTTCTCAGTACAAAATGAATCACGAGTGTATTAAACATCCACCCACAGTTTGTCCTTAATGGGCCTCAGAGAAGTAATAGTCCGTCTTTAAGACGAGTTCCTGGTACTGGAGATGCTGCCCCCCCCCCCATATATCCCCCCCTCTACCCCACCCCCAAACCCTCCACCCTCTGGACACACTCCAGAAGTCAGATCCTCTCCACCCCTGGTGAAAAAGCGTGGATGATCCCAGGTTGTAAAGATGATGGAGAAGATAAAGGAGGGGGGGATGGGGGGGCAGCAGGAGAGAGCAGCCTCCCCTGTTGTTTTGCTTGAGCGGCCATTCATCAGGTGCTCAGGTTGTTGGACCATCTATTCCTCTATCCTTTTAGCCATGTCGTTGAGATATGGCCTGGCAGAGCGGTGGGCAAAGGAAATGGGCTGTCGGCCTGCTTCCTCGGGGGCGGAGGGGGGAGGGGAGGGGGGGGTGGAGGGAGCTGGATTTATCTCCTTCAGTGGGAGTCTCAGAGAGGATCAGACCAAAAACCCCAAATCCCCCGTCAGAACAGAACTGAATGATCCAAACAATCGCTGCTTCAACTCACCGTTTGAGTCCTGCTCGGCGAGAAGCGGCAGAAACAACAAGACACCTGAAAACAGCCACAGACACTTCAAACTGCTGATGCACGACCACCACAGCTCCTGCAGCGATGCATGTAACAAGTGTGATGTCACACCAGTCCCTCAAGGAAATTGCATTCTTGCAATGATCACAAGAATTGATGAAAATTCAACGAACTGTGAGGAGAAGCTTTGAAAAATTGCAGGAGTTTGCAATTTCGTCAAAATAAAGGTTCTCAATAGCAGTTCTGCTGAAAGAGATTGGAGCATAAACTAAATCCTTTTCAAAATAAACCTTATCACTGATTTACAGTGAGCAGGGCTCTTCAACCTGTCCTCATCATCATCCAAACAAACCGCATGACAACAAACTGCAAAACACAGGAAGTGGCAGGACTCTGTGGTGTGATGGGAATTAGGTGACACGTAAATCATAAACAATCATGAATCATATTCGTAAGTATGTTTTTTGTTTTTACCACCTAACAATTGTCGCGTTCGCGCACACACTGTGTTGACCCAATATTATATAAAGAGCAATTAAAGCACTTCTTTTTTTTACAGATGTACCCTTTTTATTTTATTCTGCAGTCACAGACTTCAATCTCAGAACTGTTTCCGCGTCTTTGAGTCCGAGTTCAGAAAAAATAAAAAGTAAAAACAAGTTCCTTCTTCAACCAAGAAGCTAACTAAACAACAACTTTGCTGTAGAGGAGGCAGATGAGGTAACTCGCTGATGGAAAGCGGAGGAAATACAGGTAGCGGGGTGACGGCTTCACGACCGCCTGCTGGGTTTTTGATGTGTTTGAGAGGCCATGCGAGCACGTTGGCTACGGGGAACAACGGAGGTGAACTTCGGCGGAGGAGGGAGGCCGACTGCAGCCGGCGATTAAAGAACAGGTGAAGGTGTTTTTTTTTGTTTTTTGTTTTTTTTTCATCCGCAAGCGGGCCGCGTTGAAAGGCCGAGCGGTGCTGCAGGAACAGAAGGAGCCGTGAGAGCAGACGGAAACGAGAATATAAAGGTCCATATCCATTTCTCTTCAAGTTATTTACCCAACACAACGCAATTTGAATTTGCCTTTTATTACCGACGGTCTAATAATCAACTCTTCAGAAAAAGAAAAAAAAAATCTGTTTGGGAAAGAAACGGCTTTATTTATTCAATTAAAAGAGACAATGCCGGAGCGCAGAATTAATTCTCTTTTAACCGCTGCCAGCACAATATGGTTCAACCGACATCCATATTAAAGACCCTAGTGCATTAATTAAAATGTGAAGCAACCGGTGCACTCAACTGCAATTTGAGCACACAAAAGAATTCATTCATTTGGCCTAAAATAATCATTAAAACCGCTGCATATCCTGTGCCCCCCTCCCTCCCAACTTAGCGTTGAGTTTTTCCCTCTTATTTATTCATTGAATATCTATTAACCTGAAGGCATTTCACAGAGAGAGTAATGTATTATTCAATATAGGTTGATATTGAGGTGCCGACACTCCGAAACAATATTTATTGGAAACAAATGTGAAATAAATCTGCAGTTACAGAACGGAGAGACGGCGAGGAAGACAGAGGAGGGAGACTACTTTAGAAATATTTTAAAATAAAACAAAATATAAAGTGTCGGATTTACTGATTTATGTTGTCGTACAACCGATCAGGACCACTCCGGTTTTTTTGTACGTTCTGCATGCCAGCAAACATTTTCTGACAATAATGTGATTTTCAGCCTCCAGGCTAAAATACTGACAAATGCAGTTTCACAAGTTATTGACCGTCTAGTTTGTTGGACACGGTGTGACCTTGAAAGATCTGGGTCAAACAGCTGCACATGCTTCCTCAAATGCAGGACACACACACACACACACACACACACACACACACACACACACACACACACACACACACACACACACACACACACACACACACACACACACACACTGATAGTAGTAATTGTCCATCCCCCCTTCCCTGCAGCTACACTTTAATTTGGTGAAACACGCAACTCAAGCTTTTCCATTATTTGGACACCTTCCACATCATAAGTAAACACCTTAATATGTTTTTTTCAGCCAATTACAATATATTACACACTTTTGCAAAAATATATCTGAAGTAGACAATGACGCATATTTTGGTGAATACTCACTAACTCAATGTACCAAACGACAGGCTGTGTCGTACAGAACCGTCCAGGGAGGATGACACACTATTGGTATACAAATCTATGTGCGTCAATGTGGAGACTTATTTTGGCCTTTAAAGCACTTAACTCACTGTTAATGCTGCCAAAATACACAGTGACAATTCAGTCACAGCAGTGGTGGATTTACTAACTACAACAAATAAATCACAAGATGACTACAACTTTAAAACTTTAATGGAAAAAGCTGAGTAAGTGGCGAGCCTGTTTTTAAGCCTCCAGTCTGGAATTTTGCCATTTTGGGGTTTTTTTTTGGAGCCAGAAGTGACCATATTTGGACGAGGTAAGGCTGGGTGGGGGTGGGTTGGTGGGGGTGGATCTAACTGAGAGTCCAAGGACACTTTGCCCTTGAACAAATCATTGTGTGAATATATGGGTCTGACCATACCATGGAGGAATACGTTTCCAGTTGTTGCATCCTAACGGGCGTAGACCTCGAGACTATCGGAGCGGCCTTTAACCAATCAGCATTGACCTACATATGTGCTAAAAACTCTACCAGCACCATGACAACATTTAGAAAAAAAATGCTTGACTTTGATGTCGCATTAAAAATGGAAGTATTTTCAGAAGGACCACCAGAACACTGATCCGAAGGAGGGAAGTTAGTTAATGACACCATGAAACATTTCCTGACTTTGTATTTCATGAGAGAAGTTGAGTTTTACTTTTCAGACCTGGAGACTGCGTTAATTTTTTTATACACAATCAATGGGATGTATCATCAGGAACTCTTTGTTCCCTTTAAATACAGTATGAGGCACTCTGAACGACATTGAAAGTACAAAATAACCTGAGTGCTATTCTTCCATGCTCATGAAATAAAAGCACTACAATCACTATTATCCATTTTGGTCAACATTATAAAGCGGTATAAAGTAGTTAATTCTGACAGCAGCTTTTAATGAGTTTTGATTCCACTATAATTTACACACAAAAAAACAACTTTAAAAAGGTTTTGAAAGCACAAAATCCTCAGATTTTGAGGAGGCTGTATAATTATAGTAATATCCACTGAGAAAATAAAAAGCAGTAATTTTATATAAGCAACAGAAAATGGTAATCTTCCAAGCTACAGGGGAGCCGGACGTTTCCTGCACTTCTAATGGCTGTGAAGGTTTATATCAAAGCTCTTCTCAGAGGTGAAGGAACCCGCCAAGCAGAGTGTACAGAGTGGACCTCAGCACTGACTACAAGTAAAGTGCAATCCTTATCATTTTTGATAGTTTCCCGCGCACAAATGCAAGTCATCCCATCCAAGTGCACTCTGAGTGGCCTGTTGTAAAAGAAACACACAAAAACAAACAAAACAAAAAAAATCGCCCTCTCAGACTCCATTATTTTCCTGGTCGTCTTCCATCGCGGCTTTCGCTGATACGTCTCAACGTTTAAGCGAAGGGAAGATTAAAAAAAAAAAGAAAAAAGAAGCGCACGCCGAATTGTTTCCTGTCAAAATTTCCATCACCCTGGTGTGATAGCTGCAGGTGGAGAACACAAGCAGCATGTTTCTCTCTGGAAATCTCCCTGTTTAATTTCCCAGGCCGCCCGCCTGTCCGCCCGCCCGCCATCCTGAGAGGATGTGTTAAATGTGCTTGGCCTGGGGATGTTTGATTTCTCTCTGCTGTGCTCCCTTCCATCTGACAGATTGGAATAATAAGGAGAGCTAATTGGAGAGGCTGCTCGTATACTGATTACATGCAGTTCAAAAAAATAAATAATAATTTTGAAGAAGCATCCATCTCTCTCTTTCGCTCTCTAGATACAGAACGTATATAAATTCCTCTCCGTCTCCGTTTGGATTTCACACGAGCCGTTTCCAGAAGTTTTTGAGAAGTGTGCGCTTCCATGATACCAGATATACTGCGGCAAAGTGTGTGTATGTTTCGTTTGTGTGTGTGTGTGTGTGTGTGTGTGTGTGTGTGTGTGTGTGTGTGTGTGTGTGTGTGTGTGTGTGTGTGTGTGTGTGTGTGTGTGTGTGTGTGTGTGTGTGCCCTTATATATGTCTGAGGACTCTCTCCAGCTTCCTCCAGCCAGCTGATAACCGCATGTTGGGACTCATTTCCAATTCTGCTGTTTAGCATTACGACGCCGACGTCTTAATCCGGGGGAGAAAAAAAATCAATGCCTAATAACCTATGAAAATGTACAATTGCTGTTTTTACCATTGCCGGAGGCCTCGTCTGCATCTCCTGGGTATTAAGACTATAAATATGACCGCATTAGCAAAACACAGGAGCAGGCTAAAGTTTTCGGCCGATACCGAAGACTCGAGCTAAGTGGCTAAGTGGAAAACAAAGCGGCTCCCTTTTTCGCTGTTAGGAAACCACTTCATCAGTCACTCATCAGCAGCGAGCGTGCGCCTGCTAATTCTACCTCGTATTCTTTAAAGACGGAGGCTTTGAAATAAATCCAAGCCGCTTAAGTATCAATGCATTAAAAAAAAAAAAAAAAAAATAGACTCAGTTTGAGTGCCGAGCATTATCGTAGTTCATTCAAGCAAGAACAAAAAAGCACACAGCTGCTTCAAGACGCTGCTTCTTTCTCCTGCGTGAGCTCCTTCTTATTCTACACTTTGATTTTTTTTTTTATTACAGCCGATGAATGATGCCACTGCTGCAGAGAAGACAAACAGAAGATTACATTGGGTTTTTTCGGCACGCTTTTCCCCCCTCCAGCTTTAACTTCTGCTGTCTCTCTAAAATGGAGTTAATATTGACTGGTGTTAAGCAAACTGAGCCGCTGCTGAAGATTTGTCTTTTGAATGTCACCTCACACGTTTTTCTCCCTCTGCTGCAGTGAAAGTGTGCATCCTCTTTTGAGGTCTTCTTCTCTGTCTGTTGGTCAATGTTGGTTTCTTTTCACCATGACGACGATGTTCGAGAAATTGGGCGTTGTGCTTAAATCTAACTGACCCGTAACCGAGCGGCGACGAGCAGCGACGTCACCCGTTGGGTTTGTGAACGGCCGTTATGAAGCCTCGGGTTTGGGTTTTTGGTCGGCGCCATCTTTGGTAGTTCGGAGCGGTTTGGAGCAGGAAGTGACCATATTTGGGCGAGCTGGGGGGGAGGAGCCAGCGGTAGATCTGACTCGATCTGATTGGAAACGATACTGCTGTAACCTGACTGCACCACAGACCTGTCAATCAAACAGACACGCCCCCAAAACCAGGTCTTCTTGAATCTTCTTTTCTAATGAATGAGGGATTATTTTCAGATGGACCTCCAGAAAACTAAGAAGAAGGAGTGACTTTAGCTAACAACACCGAGATAACTGATGGACACATTTTATTCACTTTGGATTTGATGAGAGAAGTTGAATGGGAGTCTATGGAGCCGGAGGCTTTTTGGAGCCGACCTCTAGTGGCACTCGCTGGTATTGCAGCTGAAGACACTTCTGGATCAGAACCATTTTTGGGTGCCGGAAGCTACGAACACGTTTATATACAGACTAACCCAAGATGTGATAATTAGACAACAACTTATTTTGTCACTAAAGTTTCAGAATATAGAATGTATAAAATCTGACTACTAAATATGCAGTTCAGTATTGAGTTTATACTGAATTTCATGCGTTCCAGTCATAGCTTCCTGTTATGGTCCAGAAATCGTCAAGACAGCGACTCTCCATAAATTTGTGCTGAGCTCAGGTGTGTGCAGGTCCATGCGTTTACGTTTTATCTGTCCCGTTGGGGAGCTGCAGGAAAGATTGTCGCTGGCGATGCCGAGCAGGGAAAGACCTGGCCTCACCGGATGTAAACAGCTTCGGATGAATACAAGGGCTTAACGGGCACACAGAGCTTAGCTATGGCCTCCATCAACACACACACACACACACACACACACACACACACACACACACACACACACACACACACACACACACACACACACACACACACACACACACACACCTCCGAGAGAGACGAGACCAAAGAGACCCTTAAAAAACATGCCGAGCCTCACGTGTAACAATCCGTTCATCGATTAGCAGTTCAACAGGTGTTTTTCCATCATTTATAGACCAAAGAGTTACTTTATGCACGCGATGTCAAAGCTACAAGCAGCTCGTATACATATGGATAATGCTCGTCAGATATCATCCATCCGACCCTCCTTGCCAAAGCATCTTCTTAATAACGTTCATAACTTGTGCCCGGCGAGAGCACTTCTGCCCGGCCTTGACAACTTCGATAGCTCTTTGGAAAAATCAATGCTCAGAGAGAAGTGAACCAGCGCCCGAGGCTGAGAGAGAAGGATACGGGCAGGTGAAGAGAGAACGGCGGGGCGGCAGATGAAGTAAGATGTAAGGAAGAAGAGAAAAATACACAAGATAATATTCCACATCAGCTTATCTTCATTGGCTCCCGCTAAAATCAAGAATACAATTTAAAATCCTTCTAATGACCCCTGAACCGTCCTTTAGTTATGCTGCTATGTACCGAGGGCGGACCTCCCATGATGCACTGAGGATGTGCATCTATATGCCACCGGTGCATGCCGTTGGCTTTGATGCGTCTCTCTTCCTGCACCTGTCTGCAGGTATATCTGGTTGCAGAGCTGCATGTTTCTGACGTGCTTTTACTCCCCCCACAAACCTGCCGAGGGTTCATCATGTGTTGTCTCTCTATGAAGTCGTTTCCTGTCTCCTCTCACCCCGACAGGTTGAGACAGATGGCCGAGAGGAGAATTCAAGAGAAGACATTTGAATTTGGCTTTCTCTTAGTGAATGCATCCATTCAACTTAAATTTCCAATGATGATTAAAGAGACAAGGCAAAACAAATAGTGAACCTGTGCTGCAAAACCAATAAATCAAAGCCCATTAGAAGTATTCATTATGGAGTTAAGCCATCCGCAGCAGACTTTAGTGTACAGCAAAGGAAATCAACATGATAATTGGTAAACAAAACGTATTCCTTCATGAATTGAGAGTTTGGCAAACACTTTAAAGTCCCTGTCTGGGCATGTCTGAGAGTTTCTTTTCTTAACTTTTGTCAAGACACTTTACAGGTGACTGCTCCAGTGGTGCTGTATATTATTATGGTATCTAAGATTGTGGGTCATGCTGACAGTTTGTGAATACCTGTAGGTTCCTGGCTGGATGTAAAGTGACTTCAGTCTGCAGTTAAGACTTTCTGGTGTATCAACCCAACAACTGTTTCCACAACTATCCAAATCAACAGTCCAACTAGTGCAAGGTTAAAGAAACACAACATATAGCAGACAGGCTACCAGAGTAGCACACGAGGGGGGTGAGTGTGCTTCTAACACGCAAGTTATTGGATATTATTAGAAAAAGAAATGAAGGGTTAATCACCAAGAAGCTGCCTTATAATGGTCAACAAAGTGGTGAATAAAAGTGGTAAAATTGCTGAATTCTGAATTCAGAGTCCATTTCTTGGGAAATATTCTGTAATGAAATGTGGATGATCCTGAACCGGGATGTAACATATCATAACTATATGATATATATACTGTGTCCAAAGCAACTGAGAGATTTAAGAGAAGCATTTTTCTGTACTTCCCTATTTTGAAGGATAAAAGTATCAGAAGTAGTGGAGTTACTTCATCTCATGTCCAACATGCTCTGACAGCAAAAGTGACAAAAGTACCGCTCTGACTCCCTCTAATGATCTTGTATGACAGACAAGTGCAAGAGGAGGTTAAAAAAATACTAAAAGAGTAGAGAAGGAGAGGTAGAAAGGATTTATTTCTACTTAACGATAAGAACCAAGTGCAGCAAGTCGAGGGGGGAGATATGGGAGATGTAATTCAGGAGGGGAGCGAGGGACGTGAAGTATTTCTTGAGGAGATGACAGCTCAGATAAGAGCAGGAGATATGGAGGAACTCAGCTGGTCATGTCCAACTGGGAAGCTCGTTTTGCCGCTGGAGGAGAGCGGAGAAGTCCAAACAGTTTCTTTGCTCAGTTCAGCATTCAAATGGTCATAACTAAAAACTAAATGCAAATTTAGACCAGGACTTCAATGTCAACTCAGTAGATACGATTATGACTTAGAGTGAAACTATAATCTGCCGTGTATTGTCCTTATCGAACAGAACATGTCCTTTTGTTGTTGTTGTTGTTAGTAGCTTCTTTCCAGAAGCGCTGACATCAGCACTTCACGATGTGATGACATTAGTCCTCTGGATGTGTAAGAGGACTAAAACTCGGCCCAGCAGGAAGAAGGACACATGCTACTCCTGGCAGGTTTCACTACATTATCAAAGAGGGATAAATGACTCGGGATTCATTACTAGTGGAAAATAGAAGAATATTATTTTCACGTCTAGAATTTCTTTCACAGAACTTAATGATACGCAATTAATCAATGTGATGGCCTGTCTGGGATCTAAAGGGTGCTGGTGAGCTGAATCCATCCAGAGAGCAGCTGAGGTGGTCACACATACTGACAAGAGTCGTAACTGGACATTCATTTGTAGATGGAAATATGAAAATCTGGGGAACATCTGGGTGAAAACTCAAATTTAAGATGTCCAGACTGCGTAACACTGTAGTTACAACAGCGTTGAAATGTAAGTACTCTGGTTCTCAGTCAGATGCACCTCTCGTTCCTCCCCCCTCAGCTAAGTCCATATATGGTCACTTCTGGTTCCCAAAAATTTGTAGCTAGATCCGTATAAGCAAACTTCCTGTGTCGCAGTAAAATCCTTCCCACACACACACACACACACACACACACACACACACACACACACACACACACACACACACACACACACACACACCGTATGCTAATGAAATCTGGAGCTTAGACGTGTTGCCATGGCGAACACATCCCATGTGTGTTCCTTAAAAGGGGGGAGAGAGAGAGAGAGAGAGAGAGAGAGAGAGAGAGAGAGAGAGAGAGAGAGAGAGTCACCCACATGGTAATGAGTGTGAAGTATATTTCCTGACAGGAGGAGACAAGTAGTGCTAAAACAAAAGCCGTCTCTTTACCTGTGAGCAGCCGATATAACGCACACAAATTATTCCAGCCAACTTCAACTGACACTTAAGTCGGGGTGTGTGTGTGTGTGCGTGTGCGTGTGTGTGTGTGTGTGTGTGTGTGTGTGTGTGTGTGTGTGCGTGAACATTTATGCGTCTCTGAATTCATGTTTGGACGTTTTATGTGTTTGAATTTGATCTCCCCGGCTGCATGTTTTTTTTCTCTTGATTCACGTAGCGCTCCCCGACACGAGACGTAAAAACGCGCCGCCTCCTCTCGTTCCGTCAATCAGGCGAGCTGATTAGATCGAAGTGTCAGCGCCAGGACAGATTACACCCGGCGAGAGGCAAGAAAAGAAAAGAGAGAGAAAAAAAAAGCAATAACACACTTCCCGGCCCTCAATCTGTTGCTTTTTTTTTTTTTTTTTCAACTTTGTTTCACAGATAGACTCTTCTAACTTTCAATATCTGACAACATCACAATTCACACACACAAAAAAAGAAGCAACAAGAGTTGTTGTTGTTGTTTTTTTTGATCAATCGCGCCGCTACAGCTCGCTCCCTCCGTCTGCCATTAACATACATTCAGAAACATATTTAACCAGAGACAGTGTTTGGTTTTCTCCTTAAAAGGAAGAAGAGTGAAACGACACACACATACAACGACGGTGCCACTTTACATCCTCTCTAGTAAATCTGATCAAAGTCAGCAATCATGCGTCTGACAGAGTGGACAGGTCAGGTGATTCCAATCAATCAGCCCGCCGGCCAATCAACAAGAACACACCAACAAAACACAAAAAGGACCATGAAGAGGTCAATCAAAGCAATCAATCAAATGTTCATACAACCGGAAGAACAGTAAAATCTGGGTTCTTTGATTTGGAAGTCTGGAAAAAAAAAAACGAGGTTATAAAATATGTATATTTTATCACATATTTTCTTTTTCACCTGCCAAAACCACAATGAACGCGATGAACCACAAGTCCAGACAACTTTTCACGGCGTCGTCATCGATTCAGGAACTCTTCATTAATACGCACACTTTTGCAACTCGGCTGCATTAACATCATTTTTTTTGCGACACCTCCCGCTACACCGACGGATCTGTTCATTCATGTTCTCCTTTGGTGCAAGTTAAAAAAAATAAAAACCTGAATACTGGATACACAACTTAATTATGGTGTGAAAGGGCTCCCTGCAATGAGCTTCTCTAATTGGCTCCCCCTCTCTGTGAGACCAATCAAAACGGTTGGTAATTGGAGCAGCGGGGGGGCGGAGGGGGAGGAGGGGGAGGAGGTCACACAGGACGCTGCCTCACTCCATCGGATTCTTCTCTGATTCACTCCTTCCTGCTTGTTGACTTCCTCCGACTCTCTGTGTGCGTTCACAACCTTCACTTGGCTGCTACCACATCAGGACTCGATAAACCGTTTATTAAAGTGTTCGTAACTTCCAGGTCTGTAAAATGGTTCTGATCCAGAAGTGTCTTCAGCTGCAATACCAGCGAGTGCCACTAGAGGTCGGCTCCAAAAAGCCTCCGGCTCCATAGACTCCCATTCAACTTCTCTCATCAAATCCAAAGTGAATAAAATGTGTCCATCAGTTATCTCGGTGTTGTTAGCTAAAGTCACTCCTTCTTCTTAGTTTTCTGGAGGTCCATCTGAAAATAATCCCTCATTCATTAGAAAAGAAGATTCAAGAAGACCTGTTTTTGGGGGCGTGTCTGTTTGATTGACAGGCCTGTGGTGCAGTCAGGTTAAAGCTATCGGTGGGCGGGACGTAGTATCGTCAGGTTTCCGATCAGATCGGTCAGATCCACCGCTGGCCCCTCCCCCAGCTCGTCCAAATATGGTCACTTCCTGCTCCAAACCGCTCCGAACTACCAAAGATGGTGTTTGTGCTGAATGTTAAAACCAAACTCCACCATGTTCCCTATCGGTGCATAAAAAAACAAAGAAAATCATTCAATAGTATAAAAACATTTACAGTTACACAAAACTAGTGAAGTAGTTTGACAGCTGCTGTGGAAGAGTTGGCTCTGAGCCGAAATCCTCAGCGCTGCCACGGGGGGGAAGTTACGTCTGGTTTTGGCAACAAAATTCAGCCCCTTAATGCATTTCAACACCTTCCCGCTCCGCATGTGAAGCCACGTTAAATTCAATCCCCCGTAACTCACAGCTGCCATTCGTTTTTTTCCGGCTCTCACTTTCCATTAATCATAAACGGCGTAACGTATCGGTGACATGCGGCAGGATAACAACAGTTGGTTCGGGCCCCATCGCGCTCTTCTTCGCGGGTCCTTGTGTTTCCACGCACGAATTCAATTACGCTTTGCCGAGACTTCGCGCCGGCTACCACGCCGTTGACTTCACCTTCCCTCTGGACGTGATTCTTTCCGTGTAGACGCTGAGATTAGCTGCAGCCGCTACGCGTCTGGAGACGCACGTGTTCTCCACGTCCTGATTTATGGTTTAGAAATAAACGCTTTCCACACTTAAGCCCCTGAAGACACTCGAGGGGAGAGGGGAGGGAAGCGTCTCGGCGTCTTATTTCCCTCAGCGGACCGGATTCAGCTTCATCAACCGGGTTTCTTATTACACCTCGACTCAGGCTTTGAGTCAAACTTTCCAACATTTTAGTAAACGGAAATACACTAAAATAAATTACTTACTAAAAAAAAATAATCACATGACCTCTTTACCCAGTTTACCCACAGACAAAGGCTCAAACGCCAACACCTCTTTGACATCCAAATCCCTCCATATGCACCCTCCTCCTCCTCCTCCTCCTCTTCCTCCCTCCAGAGCCTATAATGGTAATAAGAAATAGTTTCAGAACCTCCCCCCGCCAACTGATTTAATTCTTTGTGTAAATACACTGCGGGCCAGGAGAGCGGAGAGCAGGCGAGCCCATCGTAACAGCAGCTCGAGCACATAATCCCAACTACAACAAGGCACAAAGAGAGGAGGAGGAGGAGGGGAGGAAGAGGAGGAGGAGGTAGGAGGAGATTATACAAATCAAACAACCCCCGCTCCCCCCCCCCCCCAAAAAAAAAATCTTTCAGAGGTCCAAACAGCTACAAAACAGAAATATTTCAGTTGGATGTTTACTGATGATTCTGCAAAAAAAAAACCAATACATTTTGGGATTAAACACTATTTGGCCAATATTGCAGCTTTTATTTTATTTTTTATGAGTGATTCACTAATAAGTGGGAAAAAAACATACCATAACTGTTACGTAACCTTTCAACGCCAAATAGAAAAGCATCGTCTCAGATTTTGGTCTCGGTTGTTTGTAAAATTAGACAAAGTGAAAACGGACCTCTGAACATGCGGACGACAAACTTTCAATGTATTTACAGACGCGGAGATAAATGCAGATTTGTCATCGAAAAAAGAAAAGATGTCAAGCATTAGTGTATGAATATGGGAGTTATTAAACCCCTCATGTAAAAGGCCGCCTGAAGAAGCACTCCGTGCTCATTTTTGAAGTTTTAAAGTCCACTTGTTAAACTCTCTGAAGTTCTTGCCTTCACGCACAGTTCACCTTAATCTGGAACGTTTAAGATCCTCCAACATTCATACAGAAAAAAAGAAAAGAAAATTAAAAGAGTTCCCTCGTGAACGTGAAGCCGAAATGACCTCGGGCTCCGTCGGGGATGAAAACTCGCTCTTGACCAACAGATGAACCGCTGCGTTAACGCCGTCGTTACACTTCGTCACGCTGCAGATACGAAACCAAACTAAAAAGACCTCGATGGAAAACATGAAGACAAAAAAAACAAAACTGAGTGACTTCGCCGTTTAATTGT
>NW_027210681.1:17500-62500 GCF_029030835.1 Brachyistius frenatus | reverse complement strand
TACTGTAATGTCTCACTGAGGACAGTTTTTAGGTCACATTTCTTGAACATTTTAGACAAAACGACACTTTAAAACTCCTAAGATGATTTCAGAAAGTAAAAAAACCTGTCGTCTTAAAAACAGTAATTCCCCTTTTTGTGTGTCTCTTAGTTCATCTCTTTCTAGTTTGCCTGAAAGAAGCAGCGACTTAAAAAAAAAAAAAAAAAGAAGCTTTTCACAGACCAGCTGTAGAAAACTGGTGTTGACTGCGGTCAGCTCCCGAGCGAGAAGGTTTGTAAAAGGAGTGAGTGTGAAGCCGAGCGGTTTAGAAAACTACTCAGACAGCCTGCCCTGCAGAAATGGAGGTTTGCGGCCCCGGTGACTCGCGCAAACATCGGCTTGGCGTGCACCAGAACATGCGTTAACCCTGTACGGCCTCGCTGGGCCGGAGACCCAGAAACTCCCGACAAAAAGCACGAAGACACCGCGGAGTGGAAAATGAACTTCAGACTTGCTTCTTTAGGATAAAAAAAACCCAAAAAAACATTTTAGTGGCTCCGTGTAAACTGGTTTTATTTCTTAAACAAATATGTTATAAAATCTTCATCTGTTTTTTTTTTTTTTTTTTTCCTTGATGTGCTGTTTCAGGTGTTGTGCAGCTGCAGAAGACTGAGTGAACCATGGCACAGTTCCCAACCACATTCACAGGTCAGTACTTGTGCAGAAGTGAAGTTTTATATATTTATTATCTTTCGGTGTTGTCGGTAAAGAGACTCGAGTTTAAGCAGCACGTTGCTCCATCATTTCTCCATTAGTGCACAAAACACAGCTTCTCAAATCCACTCTGAGGAGATGCAGCATAAAGTCACATGATAATAAGACTGTGTATTTTATTTGCATGTAAATAGCGTTAAAAACAAACTAAACGTGGTCTCGGGTTTTGTCTCATCGTCACGTTTTCAGCCTGTTTAAAGTCGCAAAAACATCCAACTTCACTCCACTGTTAAAAATATTCTTTTGCAGGCCGCTGCTGCAGCTGCAAACCCGTAGCATCAAGTTTAATTCCTCCAAACCAGTAATCTCCGTGAATTTGTTTTGCAAAAATATAGTCAAACATAAATACATATTAGCAGACGTAGCTCCCATCACAGCACTCGAGACGAAGGCAAGACGGACTCGTTATTAAAGAACCACACGGTGTGAGATTTCTCAGACTATTAACAGATTCATAACTGACTCCACAGAACATATTGCATACTTGCTGATTGAGGACCAGCCACTCGGGCCTTTGTTTATCATGAAGGCTGGAAGCAGCTGACAAAGCATCCTTTTTAAAAAAAAAAAAAAAAAGTTTACCAGACGAGTAAAACAAAAACAACTTTCTTGTTTTGCCGTGATCGTTTTCGCGTCTGAAAACGAGTCACGGTGATTCACTGAACGTTGACGGTAACCGGTACGGGACGGACTCGTCAGTTTTAATTTAAACCCCCACCTCGTTGTCACAACAAAGATGGAGGATCATGAAAACGTCTCGTCACGTCGTTCTGTGAGTTGAAACTCCGGCTTTAGTGTCACTTAATACGAATCCTCCAACAGGAACTGAAACTCATGACTAACGCATTCTTCTCATGCCTCCCTCTTTTTCCTCCGCCTGCGTCTGGCTTTGTCTTCGGCTTTCGGGGTTGTAACTGTGTGTGTGTGTGTGTGTGTGTGTGTGTGTGTGTGCGTGTGCGTGTGCGTGTTTTCCTGGGTGTGTTAGGTCCAGATGTGTTTCTAATCTCAGCGGATGAGAGAGCCAAACATGATCAGCAGTTTCACAGCCTTTCTCCGACCGCCGGGGGTTATATCACAGGTAACAGTCCGTGTCTCTGTGATGGGGGGAGGAGGGTTTGGAGGGGGAGGTGATGTAAGGACACCAGCAAAAGGCCAATGTCACATTGTTGTCACGATGTCCTGTGTGCTTGATGTGCGTTGATGAAACCTGAGTTAAGAAAACTAGACTTTAATTAGGGAGAAGAAAAAAAAAATCTGAAATTTCAGTCAAATCTATAATATTATAGCAGAAGAAATATCTATAATGTTTAAAGACAGTTTGTGGTCCCAGATCTTAATATTATTTTTTAAATGAAAGACATTCCTCACTATAAGTGACCGGGACTTTCTCCATCAACACCACACCGACTCAAAAAAAAGGATCGATTACTCACATTTTATGTTTTATTGTATTAAGATGTTTTTAATTTACTTTAATCCTAACTGTCCTTTTTATTTGTAAGATCTGTGCCGTGGTGTCACATCCTCTTTCTGTTTTTGTCCGTCAGGCGACCAGGCCAGGAACTTCTTCCTCCAGTCAGGGCTGCCCCCGCCCATCCTCGCCCAAATATGGTGAGTCACGTAGCCGGAGAAGGTGCTGCGAGCTTCACGCGGGCCGACAAGTTCATTCATTTCAATATTTTTAAAAAAAAAGAAAAGAAAGTTGCATTGAAAAAGAAACTCGTGTCGTTGCTTCAGCTTTAAATGAAGTGATAATGTCCCCCGTGTGCCTGCAGGGCTCTGGCCGACATGAACAGCGACGGCCGTATGGACATCCACGAGTTCTCCATCGCCATGAAACTCATCAAGCTGAAACTGCAGGGTCACCCGCTGCCCCCGGCACTTCCTCCCAGTATGAAACAACCCCCGCTGCCTTTAGCCCCGCCCCCCGGCTTCGGTAAGACTCGCGCAAGACTCGCAACACGGAGCGTAACGCAAATGGGGAAAAAAATCTAAATAAAGCACTTTTTTTTTTTCGGGTTGTTTTTAACACTACGAACGTTGGCGGCGACGATGTTGGTTTTCATTTTTCTTCCGCAGCGGTTTAAATGAGTTTGTGTGCCGTTAATATGGCAGAAACGCTGCACAGTTTAATTTAATAACACACATATAATCTCTCGCGGTTCTTAATCCTTCCTCTCGTCTGCGTTTTCTCGACATCTCGTCGGCCCTGAAAAAAATAAATAAAAAAAGGCAGCGGTTGAACCTGCGCTCTGGTGAAACACTGCAGATGTGTCTGATAAAGGATGATGTCATTCTGCTTTCTAAAGGTCATATGGAAAATGTTTGCTCACTCTGTCTCAGCTCGGCTTCTTCTGTTGTTCCTTCAGTGCTGATCAATAAAGTCATAAAGCAAACACAGTGTAAAGTAATAACGGCCTTTTCCTCCTTCAGATGTGCGCTGCAGCTCACACACACACACACACACACACACACACACACACACACACACACCACTTACACCACTTACAAGTAGAAATATGTCTGTTCCTCCAGGAATGCCCCCCATGGCTTCCATCCCGGCTCCTCTGTCCGGCGTGCCCCCGCTCCCCATGCCCCCGCTTCCCGTCGGGGTGTCCCCCCCGCTGGTGTCGTCCGCGCCGCCTCCCCTCCCGCCGCCCATCGCCAACGGAGCTCCTCCCACCGGCATGATGCAACCCTTCTCCCACGCAGGTAAACGCGGCGGAACGCGCAGGACGGCGGCGCCCTCACGTGTTTGTGCGTCGCGTCTCGCTTCTGTTGACGCGTAACATCCACGATCGTGTTTACACTGCGGACAGACTCTTTTGCGTCCTCTTCCTGAAGCTGAACACGCGACCACAAACTCGAGACTGAAATGTACGTCTTATCTTTTCCGTCTCCAGCTGCTCCCTCTGTCAACAAGTCGTCTTCGTTTAATCGTTCCAGCGCCAAGCTGCAGAAGGTGTCGTCCTTCGATGCTGCCGGGTACGTCCAATAATCCAAAACGTCCGCACGGCTTTGTCCCAAAAAAAACACGCATCTTTTCTTTCTTCTTTTTTTTTCTTTTTTTTTTTAATATTGTTTCAGCCGGTGTCTTTACAAGCTGCAAATGTCTTTTTATTCACTTTGTTCTTTGTTACTCATCCCAGTGCTCTGCCTCCCTGTGATTGGGCGGTTCCTCAGTCCTCCAGGCTGAAGTACCGACAGCTGTTTAACTCCCATGACAAGATGATGAGTGGACACCTCACTGGTACACACACACACACACACACACACACACACACACACACACACACACACACACACACACACACACACACACACACACACTGTTTGTAAATATATTCTCCACAGTATTTAATTGTGCTTGTGGGTGTTTTTTTCTAAGATTGATGTGTGTGTCTGGTTCAGGTCCTCAAGCTCGCACCATCCTGATGCAGTCCAGTCTCCCTCAGGGCCAGCTGGCCACGATATGGTCAGCACATTGAAATTCAACATCAATATGGAAGATATTAGTCCTTCAAATATTAAATTTTGCTCCTTTACCCCCTCCCCCAACCGCCTACCGGACAGGAGTCTGTCGGACATCGACCAGGACGGGAAGCTGACGGCGGAGGAGTTTATCTTGGCTATGCACCTCATCGACATGGCGATGTCAGGGTTACCGCTGCCGCCCGTGTTACCACCAGATTACCTCCCACCAACATTCAGGTCAGTACTCGTCAACTAACCTTCCAGCTGCACCTTTAAATACGTAAGTAGAAGCGACAAACACATGTTTGTTAAAGAGCTTTTGATTAAAGTAGAAATAAACTACACGAAACCAGTTTTTACAAACGTGATAAATACAAAGAGGTTTTTTTTTTTATCCAGTTTGAAACTAGTGTCGGTCGTTTTAGTTTGTGAACATAAACTGCAGTCATACAATGTGTGTCTCAGATGTGTGGATTCAGCATGTTGAAGGTGTGTTGGTTTTTTTATTTCTGTGTGTCGAAGGCGTGTACGAAGCGATAGCGTTCAGTCGGACCAGAAGAGCGTCCAGGAGGAGGTGGAGGAGGAGGTGGAGCGAGAGCAAGACAAGAAATTACCAGGTGATTTGTCCTCGCCAGCCTGCACGTGACATTATATTAACTCATCAAACTGGGACTATCAGCTGTTACTGTCAATTTAGGCATTCAACTTTTTAATGTGTAACTACATATGGCTTCTCTAAACAACTAGAATGTTTTTTTTTTTTTTATGAATGAAAGATGCTTGAACAACTTTCATTCAACTTTTAAAACACTTCCCTCCCCGTCTCGCCACAGTGACATTCGAGGATAAGAAAAGGGAGAACTTCGAGCGGGGAAACCTGGAGTTGGAGAAGAGGCGTCAGGCTCTGCAGGAGCTGCAGAGGAAAGAGCAGGAGAGGCTGGCGACGCTGGAGAGAGAGGAGCAGGAGAGGAAGGTAGACCACATCGACCTGCATTGATTTCTCATTTCCGTACCGTGACCATTCATTTGTGTGTGTGTGTGTGTATGTATATATTTATATATATATATATATATATAATCTTTAAGACGTAGCGGCCACATTCTCCCATCTCTAAGTTATTTATCTTTTAATGTTTGGTATGTTTTTAGGAGCGCGAGCGTCTGGAGCAGGAGAGGAGGCGACAGCATGAGCTGGAGAAACAGCTGGAGAAGCAGAGAGAGCTGGAGAGGCAGCGGGAGGAGGAGCGACGCAAGGAGATCGAGAGGAGAGAGGTACGGAGGGGGAGGGGGAGGGGGAGGAAACCACGAGCTGAAGAGTTACGATCGGGGCTGAAGTTTAAACCGCTGCAGACAAAATATACGAGTACGATATGATGTGACGTACCGCCTCGTGTCGGATTCCAGGCGGCGAAGCGGGAGCTGGAGCGCCAGCGTCAGTTGGAGTGGGAGCGTCAGCGTCGCCAGGAGCTCCTGACTCAAAGAAACCGGGAGCAGGAGAGCATCGTGCTGCTCAGAGCCAGGAAGAAGACGCTGGAGTTTGAACTGGAGGCGCTGGTAACCAAACGCCGAGTCACGTGATCTCTCTCACACACACACACACACACACACACACACACACACACACACACACACACACACACACACACACACACACACACACACACACACACACAATACAGGAGATGGTGAAAAAAATGGATGAAAGGAAGTCACAGCTGAATATGTTACGTGTTGCATTTTGTCAATGCAGCATTAATTTATGCTGCACGTCAAACATATATAAGAAAAGAACAACCAGCGTCCAAACACGGCGGTTTCTCTTAATACTTTGCCGTAAGTGGCCAGAAATGTTGATAATATGTAAAGAACCGGAGTGAAACCGGAACTTCCTGGTTCTGATCCAGAAGTAAGAACCTCATTTACATTTGTGACGACACTAATAACTAAACCTTCAGCCTTGGACGAGAGCTTTTCTCCACAGTATGTTACATCCATACGTCTCCGTAACGGTGGTCGTCTTTTAAAAACTTGTTTGTTCATTCAGTATTTATGCTTGTGGCCTTAAACACAATCAGAAGTATATCTTCAACACTGTGGGAGTAATTAAACTTCACATGATCACAATTAGAAAGTTAAAGAATGACATCGGCGTGGGGGAGTTTTATGGATGTGGACGGAGGCCTGCACTGCTGCGGTTGTAGTTTGTCACGCAAGATGTTGTTTTTTTCTATATTAAAATCGCTACGGTCTTAATTTCTTATTAAAACTGCTTTAATAAATGACAATTAATCTTGAAGTATGGGAAGTAACCAAAGAACACGAGAGAGAGTGTTTAAAGAAACATTACTATAAAAAAAAAAGACTTCATCTCTCTCTATTATAGTATGTATATATATATATATGTATATATATATATATATACGTATATATATATATATATATATATATATATATATATATATATATATATATATATATGTATATATACCGTGTTATATATATATATATATATATATATATATATATATATATATATGACCCAGTTGGAGGGTAAACTGAAGGATGTTCGGTTTCGCCTGTCGGCTCAGCGGAGGGAGGTGGAGCTGACCAACCAGACCCGAGAAATACGCATCGCTGAAATCACGCTGCTGCAACAACAGCTGCAGGTGAGCAGGAAGCATCCGTGGAGCAGACGAGACGAAGTGTCACACCGAAGTGGGCCACTTTTTCTTCTTTTTTTTTTTTTAAATCGCCGAAAGGCAGTCGTGGAGCAAACTCAAAATTTGATCATGTGGGAAAACTGGGAATCTTGAATTTTTTATAAACTTAAAGAGAAAGAAAGAAGACAAAAACATCCACTTTGAATGGACAAGTGCAAATGATCTGCAGAGTAAAGCACGCGATTTGTTATTGGGTTAAATCTGAAATATCGCCAAGTCATCACGACAGCGGTTCCGAGAAAAACATCTAATTATCCGAGCTGCTGATCCGTTTTCAGGAAGGTCGTCCCCGGCCACCTTCGTACGTCTCACATGTCTGTCTCTGCTCTCCTCTGTAACCTCACAAGATATGTTTTTCTATATTTGGCTGTAAAATAATCTGCAGTTCGAGGTCATCTGCTGCTTTTTCTCTCCACCACTTCTGTCTGAAATCTGTTTTTATTCACATCAGACCAAAACATTGATCTCAATTTCCTTCTATAATAATTATTTCTTCTGGGGTTTTTTCTGTGTTTGTGTGTGTGCAGGACTCCCAGCAGTGGTTGGGGAGGTTAATTCCCGATAAACAGATTCTCAACGACCAGCTGAAGCAGGTTCAACAGAACAGTCTGCACCGTGAGTGTTACACACACTCGAAACACACACACACTCGAAACACACACTCGAAACACACTTTTTCTTAATTGTATATTTGGGTACAGTTGAGATGCATCGTGGGGTTCAATGGTTGTACCAGTTATTGCATGCGTGACACTCAGAAACAATAAGACAGAAATTGGTGAATTTTAAAAATGATTTAGGTTTTCTTGTTTTGATAAATTCATACAAAAAGTTCACAGTAAATTTAATTTAAATTCTGGTTTTAATTTAGATCATTTAGCGACTCCCTCTGTTCAATGTTAAAATTTTCATGTTTGTTGTTTAAATTTTCTCTTTTTTCTCAAAAAATGTTTTTGTATGTTTTATTTACACAGTGGACTTTTACGTTGTTTTTTTTTACTTTATTCTTTTACCTTTTCAGCCCTGTTGAAATGGGAACATCATGTAAACATGTTTTCCAAGATAATGTTTCAGTTTTGTTTCTGAATAAAAAAAAATTAATAAAAAAAAATATATATATATATATATATATATATATATATATATATATATATATATATATAAAATTTTAATGAAAAGATTAAAAAAAAAAGTCCAGATGTCAAGTTTAAAGCAGCCTAGTTTCTGATAAGTTGATGCTTTGAAGATAAAATGTTAATTACTTTAACATAATAATAATTCAGAGACAGTCGCAATTAAAACATTTTAACTTCAATTGCTGTGCAGCTCTGAAATGTTAATCAGTAAACATC
Organism: Brachyistius frenatus; assembly: GCF_029030835.1. NCBI lineage: Eukaryota > Metazoa > Chordata > Actinopteri > Embiotocidae > Brachyistius > Brachyistius frenatus. Next base: position 54,201 of record NW_027210681.1, on the reverse strand, counting down.
GCGAATGTCTTGTCTTGAGCGTGTCTCTGACCGACCACCCGTCCCCCCGTCCCCCCGTCCTGTCCCTGCGTTCAGGTGACAGCCTGTCGTCGCTGCAGAAGGCCGTCGAGCAGAAGGAGACGAGCCGGCAGCAGCTCCGAGAGCAGCTGGACGCCGTGGAGCGAGAGACGAGGGCCAAGCTGCTGGAAATAGACGCTTTCAACACCCAACTGAAGGTAATTAACCCTCAAATTAATAAAGACTCGGCTGTACCAGGTACAAAAAAAAAAAAAAAAAAAAGGTCACGTGATCGTGTAGTTTATAGAATAAACAAAACAGATTCAGTGTTCATCTCTAAAATGTGTAATCGAGCTAAGAAGAAAAACATGTTTAACGACGCCGATAAGGTTGTAAAATATTTTGCTCCGAGAAGTGTGATACACAATGTCATATTTGTACTGTTTGTGTTTTGTTTTTTGTTTTTTTTGTCAGGAAATTGCCATGAATGCGAGTGCATTTATAGCATTTTCACAAAAAATGGGAGGGCAATAATATACCTTAATATTTATTAACTTGCTTCTTCATAAATAACCACATTCCTCTATATATATTTTTTTTTTTGCTGACACCTGTTGAAAAGGGAACCTGATATATTCTATTAGTCGGGGGGAAAAAAAACACGATTCAGCATTCCTGGAAACGTTTATTTTTTTATGTAGAATATTAAAAAAAAGAAGTCGTGACATGTTTGCAGTTTTTTTTTACACATTTCTGTTGGGCTTTATTAATCTATTAACGAATGAAGTAACTTGCTAACACAGTAATTGTCCCGTCTCATCCTTCATCACCCCCATTCTCACAGCTTAGTACTTTAATATTGTCCCAGTATTCATGATTCAAAGTTTTCTTATTTACATCTTACTGATGCTTCTGTTGTTTTGTTTTCCTGTTGGTGTGTTATTGTGAGTGCTGGTGTGGATTCGCTGTGTTTTTTTCAGAGCGAGATTAGGAACACGTGTGTCGTTCAGTTCAGTTCAGGCCGCTTTTTTTTTTTTGCCAACAGTTTTATTTAATGAGAGGAAGATGGAGGAGATTTTTTTATATTTTTTAATTCCTCTTGGATTGGATTACAGCCGTTAGTTTGATGTTTCTTAGATTACCTTCGGATGATTTTTTTTTTTTCTCCTAATTGAGACGGGACCAATGAGACAGGTCAGAGAGAGGAGAGTCAGTTCAAACCAGGAGGATGAGGAGGATGAGGAGGAAGGCAGAGACAACACAGACCACAATAAACTGATTTTCTAACGGCTAATCTAATGAAGCCTTTTTCTCAGTCGTAGATTTCAGTCAGCGAAAGCAGCCGAGCAACAAACCAAAACATAAAAACATCAGTTTGGATGAGCGTTTTTGTTTTACTCAGACCACTGAGATGTTGGAACGACTGTATATTTGACTATCCTTCCCTCCGCCTTCCTTTCTACACCACTTCCTCTCCCTGAAACTCTTCTCGTCTCGCTGCTGTGCCTCATCTGTCCTCTTCTACCCGACTGGGACTCTATTTCTGCTTCTACTCGCCGTCCTTGTCTTTATATTCCCGTCCCTGCGCTCATTTTCTCCCTATTTTTTTTTTTTTTTTTTTACTCTGTTTAATCGGCATAATTAAAACCCTTCCTTCTATATTTCTACTCCTTTATATATATATTTTTTTTGTTATCTCCCACACTTGGCCTTTTTTTTGTTTTGTTTTTGCTCCCTTGCCCCCATGCCAGTCTCTGTGTGAGTTCTATGCCAACCACTGTGCCAGGATAGAAGCCCTGCGACGCCAGCTTCAGGAGGAGCAGAGAGGGAGACAGGTAGAGCACACTGCCGCTGCTGGACTGGGGTGGTACTGCAGCTCGTGACATATGACAAATATTCCAATTACACGATGAGGAATCTGCTGTTAATGGCGGACACACTTGGGAGTATTTTTGATTGAATCTGCACTGATCTGATTTGACCAATTATCTGAGAAGGGGCTACAAATTAAAAAAAAAAAAAAAGTAAACTCTTATCTCATGACTAACCAGCAAACTTCACTCTTGAAGGTTTTGCTGACTATAACACCTACAAACCAGACTTCTGTAAAAAAAAAAAAGCCTGATTTGTGTCGATGTTTCAGTCTATAACTCGTGTACTGCACTGTGCTGCCCCCACCAGGCAGATAAGATGCATTGCAGTCAGTTGAGGTGTCACAGTGTGGTTTTGATCACTGAGGAGCTCTGAGACACACACACACACACACTGATGTACTGAATCTGGTGTGCCGTTTTATTATAATCTCACGTGTCAGAGTCTGTAGCACGAGGAGGAACTTTAACACTCGATACTAATCCCGAGCAAGAAAAGAGACACAGAAAGGAGAAGGAAAAAAAATTCCAAAATCAAAAAGTAAACTGCTCACTTGTCTGGTATTGAATTATTTTAATATCCAATGACACCATCAGATTTAATGACAAATCAGTTCACTTTTAACACCTTGTGATTGGTCAGGGTGTATAAATATGCACTAAACTCTTGTGTCTGTGTCCATTGAAGCTCTTGTATGTATGTGTGTGTGTGTGTGTGTGTGCGTGTGCGTGTGCACGTATACATTGTATGTGTATGTTTCAGCACCAGGAGCAGGGACAGCTACAGGAGTGTGTGTCAGCCGTCAGAGTGTGTCTGGCTCGGCTAGACTACGTTATAAAGGTCCACGCGACAAGCCAGCCTCCCCATCATCCTCCTTTCTTCTTCTACTCTTCATCTTCTTCTCTCTTCACTTCTTTCTCCTCCCTCTCTCTCTCTCTTTCTGTATCTTCTAGCGATCCCCTGTTTCTTTTTTTTTGTTTTGTTTTTGTTTTCCTGTGCCCCAAGCTGGTGTTCGCTCACTACTCGGCTACGCTCCCACAGTTAACACTCGTACGCCGGGTCAGCGGGTGAACTGGATTACGCTGTCGCTGCGCTATCGGCTACTTCACTAGACGCTGTTCTGTAAATGACTCCAAAATGATGTTTCAGCCAGACAAGTAGAAAGCTAGTTGAAGTCGTGCTGGGCCAACATCCCCGTAAACCAGACTGTGTGTGTGTGTGTGTGTGTGTGTGTGTGTGTGTGTGTGTGTGTGTGTGTGTGTGTGTGTGTGTGTGTGTGTGTGTGTGTGTGTGTGTGATGTGGTGTTTTTGCGTCTCTCTCTCTCTGCTGATTGGTTTGCTTGTCTCTCTGTCTGAAAGGTTTTTATTTTTCTGTCAACGTTGGTTGTTTGGCTGAAACACCCGAGAGCTGCCTTGTGTCGTCATAGTAACAAGAGTGTGTTCTAATGGCACAGCTGGTTGTCATGACTACACAGAACTTGCCCACCCCCCCACACTCCCGCCCTCTTCCCCTCCCTCCACCATCGCATCCCCCTGACTTCACCTCCCCCCCCTTTTTTTGTTGTTTTGTTTTTTTGTTTATTTTTGTTTTTGTTTATTTCTAACCCATCCCATAAACATACTTTGCCCAGTGCAAGCTCCGCCCCCCCCACCGCCATGACCCGGGAGCCCTGTATTGTGGGGCTGGGTCTGTACAAACCTCCAATAGCAACAACAACAACAACAACAAAAAAAACCTAACAGTGACATCCCATCCTACAAAAAACAGTTGTTTTTACATATAATTTTTAATCCCTAAAAAACAGATTGTTTATTATTTATTTGGAGGAAAAGACTTTTAAATTGCTGTTTATCTGGTGTCAGTTTGAGCAACTCAAGAGTCACAGTGGGAGAAATCCACGACCACAATCAGACAAAGACAGGAGCTGCACTGAACACACAGGAGGAGGAGGAGGAGGAGGAAGATAAGGAGGAGGAGGAGGAGGGACTGACTGACTGACTGCTGGGGGGAAGTTTGATTCCTTGTCTCTCATTGGCTGCCTGTCACATTCATACAGGTGAAACAAGGCGCTGCCCCCACCCATCCAGAATAATATCATTTTGTTTCAGTTCAAATATGTGGAGATGAACTTCTCCACACCTGGTAACTAGAATATGTTTATAAAAAGGGATTTACTAATCACAGAAAAATAAATAAATAGAATAAAATATTCAAAATAGTTATTTTTCTTCATCTTACAGCGGCTGTGATTTGTGGCAGTATCATCTTCCTGAAAGTTGCCTCTTTGTTTTTGCAATCATATCTGTCAGAAGACTTTTGGCTTGAATTTACTTTGACTTTACTTTAGCAAAAAAACCCAAAAACAAAAACAGCTGGTTCTTGAACTGGAAAAACTCAGCAAGCGGTCGTGTTGATCGACTGCACAATGTTGGCGTATCGGATGGCGGTGAAGCAGGTTGAGTGGAATAAAAAAAAAAAAGTAACATTCAAGTGGTTGCCGTGGTTACCAGCAGGGACATCCATCATCACCCGAATGACACAGTCGAAGGGGGGGGGGAGCGGGGCGGAGCTTGCCTCGATCACCCGACTAATACAGACTCGCTGTTGCCGCTGCTGCCGCCGCCGCTGGTGTTGTTGTTGTTGTTTGTCGTCGATGGTAACCCGTAGCAACCAGCCCCGTGATCCCACTTCCTCCTCCTCATCGCTGTTCCTTTCCTTGTATCCCACGGTGCTTTGCAGGAGCTGCGGGAGATCCACGTCCGGCAGCAGCGGCAGAGGCAGAAGGACCCGGAGGGCAACGCGCACACACTGACGCACACACACGCGCACATGCACACGCCGAGCGAGAGGAGGTCGGCCGAGCTGCAGGAGAGCAGGTGGACCCGTTTTTACAGTTTGTACTTCTATAAAAAACTGTTTGGGTTTGGTTTGTTTTGGGTTTTTTTCAGTATTGAAGCCACAAAAAGTGAAAGTTGCCATCTTTAAACTTGCCTCTGTCGCCCCGCCCCGCCCCGCCCCGCCCCGCCCCACCCCACCCCGCAGGCTGTCTTCAGAGGACGGCATCTCCTGGAGGGACGAAGCGGGAAGCTGCCCTCCGACGGCTCCGAGCCCCGCCTCCGTCTCCGCCCCCCACGCCTGGCTGAACAGGGTCACTCAGGAAGAGGAGGAGAGGAAGAGGAGAGGGATGGAGGATGAGGAGGAGGAGGAGGAGGAAGAGGAGGACGAGGAGGAGGAGGGAAGCCGGAAGGGAGCGGGCTCGATAGAAGAGATGGAGGAAGAGGGAAGAGGCAAGAAGGACATGCAGGATAAACTCAGCAAGCTGTTCAGCCAGCCGGCCGACCCCTGGGGCTCCGCAGGTGAGCGACGACTCGGGGAGGTGGAGGGAGGGGGTGGAGTGGGGGGGGGGTTAGCACGGGACCCTTAAACTTCCTAAATATGTGTATGTATTTTTTCATATTTCTTTTTCTGTGTCCGTCCAGCAGACAAAGCTCCGGTTCCCAATCTGTTCGAGCAGAAGGTTTCAGCCGGCGGCTTCGAGCAGCAGCAGCAGCAGCAGCAGCAGCCGGTGAGGGTGGTGTACTACAGGGCTCTTTATCCGTTCGACGCTCGCAGCCACGACGAGATCAGCATCACGCCCGGAGACATAATCATGGTATGTAGCAGTGTTTATCACACAAACAGGAAGTTAAAACACAAAGAAATCGGACAGTTATTTTATTGCCTCTTTTGTATTTACGTGTGTGTGTGTTTGCATTAAAGCCTCCCCTGCGTGTCCTCCGACTCTCTGAAGTGTGTGTGTGTGTGTGTGTGTGTGTGTGTGTGTGTGTGTGTGTGTGTGTGTGTGTGTGTGTGTGTGTGTGTGTGTGTGTGTGTGTCTGTGTGTGTGTATTAACTCTGTCCTCTCTCCTCTGCTGTGCAAACTGAAGGTGAAGGGGGAATGGGTAAGTTTTTCTTGACCCCCCCACCCCCACTCACCCACCCACCCCCACCTGCCCCCGCCCTCCCACAGTGTCGTGCCTCCACCAATCACGAGTCATCGGTTCATCTCATTTGTTCATCTCCGTGTTGTTCATCCGTTCGCCGGCGGATGAACGTCATCGTAATCAGATCTGTGGAAAAATGCCGTTGTGCTTGTTTTGTGGTGAAAAGCTGTGATTGTGTTGAACTGTGAAACAAAAAAAACACTTTTAACACCATTAATGTCTCTCTGAATGAAAATTCTACACAAAATACCATGATTTTTTATTTTTTTTTCTCCATTTTACCACATCCCAGTCGCTCCCCCGCACTTGGCAGGTTTTAAATTCAAGGATAGATATTTGACAAAGATTTTTTTATATTTGTTATAAGAATTAACAGATGTCAGATTATCAAATTGAAGTCTTTTTCCTCTCACTTCTAACTCACCTCTGAACCAGCTTTATGTGGCTTTTTGTTGTTGTGTATGTTGATGCCGAGCCCACACACACACACACAAACACACACACACACACACACACACAAACACACACACTGTGACTGTCAGCTGTGTCCTGACCCCGCCCCTCTGCTCCGATAGGTGGACGAGTCACAGACCGGTGAGCCCGGTTGGCTGGGCGGCGAGCTCCGAGGGCGGACCGGTTGGTTTCCAGCCAATTACGCGGAACGGATCCCCGACAGCGAAGCGCCCGTCAGCCTGCGCGCCACGGCCTCCGTCACGCCCCCCTCGGCCCAGCAGCCAATGACCACGCCCCCTCCGGCGCCCGGACACACCTCCTCCTCCGCGTCGTCCGCCAACAGCAACTGGGCCGACTTCAGCACGACGTAAGTCGGGTCGTTGTTGATGAAGAGTCAGGAATGTTGGTTTTCTGGAAAAGACATGAAAAAAAAACAACAGTTTACCACCCCCACCCCTCTCTCCCCCCACCCCCCTCGCCTCCACCCTCAGCCCACTGCTGATGATCTCTTGAATTAATTATGCAATTGTGTGTCTGTGTTTATTTCCAGTTGGCCCTCCAACGCCGCCAGCCAATCAGACAGCGAGGGCTGGGACGCGTGGCCGACCTCTTCCGCCAGTCAGAATCCGTCTCTGAGCGTTCCTTCGGCGCAGCTACGGCAACGCTCCGCCTTCACGCCCGCCACCATGACGACGGGTTCCTCTCCTTCTCCCGTACTGGGACAGGTAACAAAAAAGCGAGCCCGTGACGCCGCGCTTTCATTCGGAAGAAAGCTTCCCGTCCGCTTTAACTTTATGCTGGTAGTAACGTCAGCTGTGATGGTCTCGTCTGTCCGTCAGGGGGAGAAGGTGGAGGGTCTTCAGGCTCAGGCTTTATATCCTTGGAGAGCCAAGAAGGACAACCACCTCAACTTCAACAAAAACGAGGTAAAAAAAAAAACAACAACAACAACAACCGCTTACTAACGTGTTTTTTTTTAAGCTCACATCTCTTCATTGTTTTCTTCTGATTTTAATAATGTTCTTGTGAAATGCAGATAATAACGGTGTTGGAGCAGCAGGACATGTGGTGGTTAGGTGAACTTCAGACCGGACAGAGAGGCTGGTTCCCCAAAAGTTACGTCAAGCTCATCTCCGCCACCATGACGGCGCCCCCTGCTGTCGCCGCCGTCGCCGCACGCAGTAAAAACACAAGGTGGGTTACACCACGTTTAAACTACGTAGGTTCATCTACAGTTTCGGACTTTCCTGCGGGGAAATTATGTCTTCCCAAAGACAAAAAAATTCCTCTTGCAGGTTATTTGACACAAATAAAAAAAAATACAGGATGTTCTACTGTCTCCATACTGGACAACTTCTTAGATTAAATCCTCTCTTTAGCTTAATATATATTAGTGGGGGGTGCAACTGCAGATCATGAGACAGGAACCAACATTTTTTGTAATACTTAAAAAAAGAAAAAAATAAGTTGCATGGAAAGAATCCAAAGTTGATTGTTATGGTTGTTTATGGTTTAAAAATGTTTTTTGTTCTTGTTTCGGTCAGTGAATCTGGAGTATCAGAGAGCCCCCCCAATGGAAAGCGCCCCTCCCCTTCCCCAACAAAACCCTCCGAGTCTGGAGAAGGTAACAAACACCAAAAACATGCACACGCACATTTTATGTTTCTTTTTATTTTTAAACTTAGGTGGATAATTGGTCATCGTCTCTGTTTACATACTTCCGCACAGAATACGTGGCCATGTACACCTACGAGAGCAGCGAACAGGGCGACCTGAGTTTCCAGCAGGGAGACGTCGTCATGGTGACCAGGAAAGAAGGGGATTGGTGGACGGGCATGGTCGCTGGGAAGACGGGAGTCTTCCCGTCCAACTACGTCAAACCTCGGGACTCGGCGTCAGAGGTGGGAGCTCGTCGGGAATAAAAGAATTCAGACTCCATTGGGAGGTTTTAAAGTTGTTGTTGTTTTTTTAACAGGAAGAGAGAAATACTTTCTAACGGTTTGTTTGCTCTAACTTTCTGTTTTTCAGGCACTGGGACCAGCAGGGAAGACGGGCAGCCTCGGGAAGAAACCAGGTGAGCCTTCACTTCCCTTTAAAGAGTTCAATTTCAAAGGTAAAGCCCCGTTTTTATTTATTTGCTTGAGCACATTGAATGCAAATTTTTAAAAAAGCAAAGATCGGGATTCATGTGTTCATAAGAAGTAACCACAACCCCCCTCTTCCCCCCCCTCCCCTCAGAGATCGCTCAGGTGATCGCCCCCTACAGCGCCACGGGAGCGGAGCAGCTGACGTTGGCTCCCGGACAGCTCATCCTCATCAGGAAAAAGAACCCGGGGGGCTGGTGGGAGGGCGAGCTGCAGGTACTGTCCCGATCCTAAAGTGTACGAATATACATTGTATGAAATTTATGTGCTTTCATTACATCACAAGCAGACTAAATAAATTACGAGATTTGAGGACATTTTGTTGACTGAGGGGACGCTGTGTTCCTATTGGTTCCAGGCTCGGGGGAAAAAGCGTCAGATAGGCTGGTTTCCAGCCAATTACGTGAAGCTGCTCAGTCCCAGCACCAGCAAGACGACTCCCACGGAGCCCACCCCTCCTAAAATGGCTCCTGCCAGCACAGGTACACACACACACACACACACACACACACACACACACACACACACACACACACACACACACACACACACACACACACACACACACACACACACACACACACGAGGCTGTTTTCAGGGTGGGCTGTAATTATACACACAGACTTACTACAAAGCCAGTGTAATAATATTTAATTCATGGTTTCAATTGACAGTTTTGATCCAACTCGGATTTTGTGCTCGAAATGTTGACGAGGATCCGAATTGGTCGAATATGAAGTTAGAAAAAGAAACGCAATCTTTAATGTAGTCGTTGACCATATGAAACGGAGGGAATTGTCTCCGTGTTGACCCCCCCCGTGTCCGTCCGCTCTGTCCGTGGTGCTGAAGCGGTGTGTCAGGTGATCGGCATGTACGACTACGTGGCGCAGAACGACGACGAGCTGGCCTTCCTGAAGGGTCAGGTGATCACGGTGCTCAACAAGGACGACTGCGACTGGTGGAAAGGAGAGCTCAACGGGAGGGAGGGTCTGTTTCCTAGCAACTACGTGAAACTCACCACGGACACCGACCCGAGCACGCAGTGTGAGTACACACACGCACGCACACACACACAGCCTCACCTGTAGCGTGCATCACATCAGAGCACACTAAAACTAAACATACTAACTTACTCTCAATGTGTAACATTACACACTGACACACTCTCTCCCTCTCACACACACACACACACACACACACACACACACACACACACACACACACACACACACACACACACACACACACACACACACCCCAGAGCCAGGTGTGGAGATGCTGTCCCTCTCTCAGTCTTTGACCCTCCCCAAACCTTTCCCAACCCAGGCTGGTTTGACCTTTCACCTTTCACCTTGACACGCCTTTGGGCCTCTTTGATAACCTCCCAGTCATGCACCGCCTCTGGGTCGGTGTCTGTGTGTGTTTGTATGGTGTGTAAGTGCACGCGTGTGTGTGTGTGTGTTTGCGAGTGTTTCCCCCTCCTTCCTCCCTGCATGTCGTCCCTCCAGCATGATCCACCGTAGACCTAGAGTTTCTAGAGCGGAGCAGACACACACCGACAGCAGAAGCTCATCGATGCATCGTGACAGCAGCTGTCGTCTTGACACCGCTGCTACTTTTAAACGACGTTCGTCTTTATTTGAAGAACAAAAATGTGCCAACAATTTTTTTTAATTCTCCAGATTTTTATTTTGAATATTACTAGAAATTGAAGGCAGCAAGAGTTAAATTAAAAAAAAGTCTCGACTCTGATGGCGATGGCAGCGTTTTGTTCCCGTCTGCACATCTGATCTCCGTCGCCGCCCGCTCTAGATCCTCTATTTCTATGCTAGGGTTAGGCCACACCTCCACACTCTCTGTCTTTTTGCTGCACGCTCCACCCACCTAGCACCCGACTGGTCGTTGTTGTTGTTGTTGTTGTTGTTTTGTTTAGTTGTTTTTGTTGATGTTGTTGTTGTCGTCCTCTCTCTAGGATCATATCATTACCCAGAAACCCCCCTTCTCCTCAAAGCCCTCAAAGAGACCCACTAGGCCACGCCCACTAGGCCACTCAACCAATGGGGACAGCAGCACGAGGTCACATGACCCCGGGAATGGCGACTCTCCACCAGTAGAAGCCACAGAAAGAGACAGACACACAGACAGACTGTAAACATTAGGACTCTGTCTATGCACAGCTCTGACTGGGGGGGGGTCAATAGTCAGGACTCCACCTCTTCTTCTTCTCCATCTTTCCCTCTTCTTCTTCTTTCTGTTTTTATCTGTCGCACCACCTGTAGACAAGGAGGGAAGCAAAGACTATTGGAGCTCCTTTTTCTCCACTGATTGGACTCATGAACATGTTTTGACTGGATCACAGTGACTGTACACACAACAACAACAACAACAACAACACACACACACACACATTAACACACACACACACACACACACACACACACACATTAACACACACACACACACACACACATTAACACACACACACACACAGCCCTTGTGCTAGCGTGGTAAAGTGGATAGTGGGTCATTTTGTGGCTTTATGGGAGATTCTCATTAGAAATCAGTCGTTCAGCTCATCCCCCCCCTCCCCCCTCCCTCCTCCTTTTTATTTTGTATTTTTTTTTTTTTTTTAAAATAACCCATTGGTGCAGCAGCTTCATTCACCCGTCACCCCCCCCACCACCACCACCACCACCACCACCACCAAAGGAAACAGCGCTGGCCCCGCCCCCTCCCTCTCACTAACCCCTCCCCTCCCCACAGCTTCACAGAAAGACCCACTATCTGCTGGAAAGGACGGGTCTCAATGTTGTTGTTGTTTTTTACTCTCCTCTCCTCCAAAAGCCAAAGACGTTCCCTCCTTTCGTCCGCTCCGAAGGAGATAAAGGAGAGGAGAGGGAAAATCAGGCAGTATTGAGACGCGTCCCTGCAGCAGCTTAAAAAAAAAAAAAAAAAAAAAAAAGGCTGAGTTTGAACCCACAACTGCTGCTCGGCCTTCTGTGTTTTATTTTTTTTTTGTCGTTTTGTTTTTACACACTCAGTCTGTTAGTTAGTTGGTTAGTTAGTTCTCCTCCTGTCTTTCTCCGCTAGGGAAGGAGACGAGGAGGCATAGAAGGGAGCGAGCAGCTGGAGTGGGACTCAGCCGGAAATGAAAAGCCATGCTGTAACTGCTTAGCATACCAGCTAACCCAAATTACACACACACACACACACACACACACACACACACACACACACACACACAGCGAGAATGTTTTTATCCGTTGTAGTTTTAACATCCAGAATACGTGTTAACTTTTAAATGGTCCGTTTCATGGTTCTTATTTGTTTTGGTTTACACGTTTAATGTCTGTTGCTATGATGATGATGGGATGCTGTCACGCTGTTGAGGGTTAGACCAAGATGATGGACACTTGACACGACACGGATGTGGTACTAAACAAAAACAACAACAACAACAACAAAAAACGTGTAGGGGTGGAACGATTTGTCCCCGCAAAAAAAAAAAAGAAAAGAAAAAGAAAAGGCCGTCTACCGGCCGTCGTCACGTCTCTGAATCATTCCTGTTAAAGGAGCAGTCTGACATTTTTTGGGGGGAATTCACTGTTTAGGAACGGTATGTCATGTTTAGATCCCTGTTTGTGAACTTTAGCCCTACTGATCCTGTGAAAAAGCATATTTACCCCCCCAAAAATATCAAACTTCTCCTTTAATTTGCGTTGTTTTTTTGTTGTTGTTTTTTTTAATTTAATTATTTTTTTTTTTTTTAAGTTGTGGCTCAATTTCACAAACTCGCGATCTTTATTTTTATTTTATTTTATTTGAGCTTTACCTCTGAATTTTTCCACACTGTGATGCACCTTTGAAAAGTCTTTTAGCTCATTGTCAACCAGACTCCATTTAAAAAACGGCCAATTTAAAACAAAAAATGTATTTATTTTTTAACGCGTCCCCTTCCACCTCCGTCGATCATTTCACCCCTACGAACTCTTCAGGCCGTCGACGCCGGGTTGTGACGTTTTGTACCGGCGCTAAAAAAACTGGAAAAAAAACAAAACAACCCAACTTAACCCAACCCAATTAAAACATCCGAACCAAACCGTTTGTTCCCAGTCGGAAACATCATCGATGGTATTTTACCGTGTCATTTAGCAGCTCTGTGTTGAAGGGACAGTAGAGGAACATGCATACAAACAGCACAGCCTCACTTTCAAACCAATTTATATCCTGTATTTTACCGGTTACCATGGTGACGTACACCCACCACCCCCAAGTGTATCTTTGCCTTTCCCTCGTTTGTTTCGCATAGCAACAGACCAGTATTATAGGGGTTGCCATATCAAGATTTTGTATTGTTTTGTTTGGTTTGTTCAGATGACAGTATTGTGATTTTAAATGTTTACCCTCAGAAACGCAAAACAAAAGGAATGAGACGGTTATTGAAATATATATATAAATATATATATACACACACACACAACGAGCAATAGAGCTAGCATTAATGATATTAATTAACCTGCTTGGATCCCATTGGCTCCTCGGGTGTGTCAGTATTGGAGTTGCAGCTCTCTGATTGGTTGATGAGTCGAGACCATTGGTGCTTTTGGGAGTCGTTTTATTTTCCCATCAAATAACAGATCTGGGTTTGTTTGTTTTTGGGGGGGGGGTCAAGAGTTCATGAGAGTTTGGTAACCGATGGTCGAGACTTTTCTCGCAGTCAGAGGGAGTATTTTAGATTAGAACAAAGCCGGCTGGACCGGAGCCGCCGCCGCCACCGGGTCCATACGACTCTGGCTGAGATGTCTCTCTCCGTCACTACAGACTTGGGTTTTTTTTTCTTCTTTTATGTCCTCGTCAGCATTGAGGTGAAATCATGTTGAGGACTCGTGATGCTGCAGGTTTACGGTGCAGCCCAAGCTAGAAACTTAAACTTCGGTGTTTTTTTGTGTTGTTTTTTTTTAACAGAAAGCGTGGCTCTGGTTCAGTCTGGTTTGTTTAAAAAAATAAATAAAAAAAAAAGATAAAAATATGATCTACACATAATCTAATGAACGGTAACGGCTGACGCTTCACACGGATTTAAATAGCAACTGTGATGAATGAATGAATGAATGGATTAACAGCCAAGCCAAAATATAATCAGACTGCACTTGGTGTCAGCGTGAATGAATGGATGAATGAACGAGTGTGAATAAAGCGTGAATGAGCAATTTTATGGACGCGAGTGGTCGGATGGATTCACAAAGGAATGAAACGAATACTTGAATGAACGAATGGATGACGTGTACAGAATGTCAGCGTAGAGAAAACGTCCCGAAGGTTTTTATTGGAGATTTTTTTTGTTTAGTTTTTTTTTTTGATGAAGCGGTGAATCTGACTGGTCCTGATGATTAAATGCTCTGAGACAGACCGCAGTCGACTGGCCTCGTTACTCACACACACACACACACACACACACACACACACACACACACACACACACACACAATTATCATCAAAGCCAGACTATTTCTTGTTTTGCCGTTCTTCTGCCCCCTGCTGGCCAAAAAAAATGGAGTAAATGACACTTTAATGCAGCTCGGAACAAATAAATGTTTTGAACACACAATTTTCCCCCAAAGGAAAAGACACACAAACTAAATTAATTGAATCCGAATCTATCAAATCCTTTTTTTGTTTTTTACCCTTAATTTTTTTTTAATAAATTTAGGCTACAAACATCATAAATATCTTAATAAATGCACAAAGTCTGGATAAAGATTACTTTTCTGACAGCTGCAATATAAACAGAAGCCACAAAGGAAACTTTCTTTAGAAAAATGTGGGAAAAAAAAAAAAGTCTTATTTCGGAGGTTTGAGTGACAGATTTTTACACACAGATTTGCAAACAACGGTTTCACAACACAGACTCACACTCGGTACAACAAACGGACAAAACTCTCGACCGTAAACACTCCTCACTCCACATGTGTTGCTCTCAGGTATGTATGTATTAGTACACGTCCAACAGGTACCATTCGTTCCTTTGTTTACACCTCGCGCGCCCGAGGACGTTTTGACTGACAGCCGGTGTGTGTGTGTGTGTGTGTGTGTGTGTGTGTGTGTGTGTGTTCAGGGTGCGCCGACCTCCACCTGCTCGACATGCTGAGTCCGATGGAGAGGAAGAGGCAGGGCTACATCCACGAGCTCATCGTCACCGAGGAGAACTACGTCAACGACCTGCAGCTCGTCACGGAGGTGAACACACACACACACACACACACACACACACACACACACACACACACACACACACACACACACACACACACACGCGCACTAAAGAAAAATCACAGGAACTGGGCTTGAACACACCGTGATCAGAACAAGGGCTGGAGACCCACATACAAGTCGTAACACCATTTTTCTTTTTTTTTATATTTTATACCACTCAAATTTTTCTTCACAGAAAAAGAGTGAAGTAATAAATAATTTCAAAACGAGAAATAAAAAAATAAAAAGGTGCAAATAGGACTTAAAAACTCAGTGAAATAGTTTTTTTTTTTTTTAAAGCAGACGTATTTAGAAGTATAGTGAAGTATGTGGTGTTCAGATGTTCATAAAATTTCAAGAATCTAAATAAAATTTTATGAAATGATGTGGAAACGTATGTCCTTCAAAATAAAAGCACAGCAGCTTTTATTTTACACACAATACATTTTTATTAAAATATTAAATTAATATTTTACACAGTAAAAAAAGTTAAAAAAAAAAATCTTTTGACTTTGTTTTTTCACGCTCGCAATTCTGATCCAACGTCATTAACATAAAGTACTTACAAAATCACGTGACATTTAATTTACTTTGAAAATTGTATTCATTCATGCTTTGTGTGTGTGTGTGTGTGTGTGTGTGTGTGTGTGTGTGTGTGTGTGTGTGTGTGTGTGTGTGTGTGTGTGTGTGTGTGTGTAGATCTTCCACAAGCCTCTGCTGGAGTGCGAGCTGCTGACGGAGAAGGAGGTGGCCATGATCTTCGTCAACTGGAAGGAGCTCATCATGTGCAACATCAAGCTGCTCAAGTAAACACAAACGTTTTCGCAGATAAACAAACACAGAACAGCTGTTTTCAATGACTGCGTCCTTATTTTATTTTATTTTTTTTAATTTTCCTTCTCACCGCTCGACCCTGAAGGCAGAATTAATAACAAAATTATATCTTTAAAATGTACATGAATGTCATTGAGGTTTGGCGTTGGCATGGAAACCGCTGACCGACCCATATCCCCCCCCTCCCTCCCCCGCAGGGCTCTGAGAGTGAGGAAGAAGATGTCGGGCGACCGGATGCCTGTGAAGATGATCGGTGACATCCTGACCAATCAGCTGCCTCACATGCAGCCCTACATCAGGTCCTGTCTGACACGCCTCCGTCACGATTTTAAAACCGATCGATTTAAAAGTAGATGAATTATTAAATGCGCATTTTGACTCTCTGATCTACTTTCTGTGTTCAGATTCTGTTCGTGTCAGCTGAACGGAGCCACGCTGATTCAGCAGAAAACCGACGACAACCCGGAGATCAAAGACTTCCTGAAGGTATAAGATGATCTGAAGTGTCCTTGAGCACAACAAAGTGAACTGTGTGATATTTCTTTATTTTTAACTGCCTTTATTCCTGTTTCCTGATAACGTCGTCAGCTGAGCGACTGTGTTAAATCTCTATGAATAATAATCTCACTGTATCACCAGATTATAATTTAATATAATGCTGCAAACACACACGGCGTTAAATACGACTTTTATGGCGGAGAGTTAGAATTTTTGCTGCTTCGGCGAGCAAAAACTCCTGAAAAATGTCACAAACGCTGCTTTTTGAAAGACTCTTTCTCCAAAAGTGCTTCAGTGAAAAGGTGCAAAAAAAAAATGTACAAATGAAAATCCCGGACTTTTAATTGAACATCTTTTTCTATTTCTCCCCGTCAGAGGTTGGCCATGGACCCGAGGTGTAAGGGGATGCCTCTGTCCAGTTTCCTGCTCAAACCCATGCAGAGAGTCACGCGCTACCCTCTCATCATCAAAAATGTATGTAATGCACACACACACACACACACAGATGTTACCACATCTGTATCGTTTCTGTTTGTACTGAATGTTTCTTGTTTATCGGCTGCAGATCTTGGAAAACACCCCCGAGTCCCATCCGGACCACAGCCACCTGAAAGCTGCTCTGGAGAAAGCAGAGGAGCTGTGCTCACAGGTGAACACACACACACACACACACACACACACACACACACACACACACACACACACACACACACACACACACACACACACACACACACACACACACACACACAGAGCACCAGTTCTGAAGCAGCATATCAACATGCTGATATTTGACATGAGCGTGATATTTTTCTTACTTCCAGCTGGCTGGAAATTTGCTCGTATGTGCGTGAGGTATGTTTTGTTTTTAATTTTTTTTTTTTAATTTTTGCGTGTTCGTTTCGTGTTTGCAGGTGAACGAGGGCGTCAGGGAGAAGGAGAACTCCGATCGTCTGGAGTGGATTCAGGCTCATGTTCAGTGCGAAGGCCTCTCGGAGGTAACGGTCACACCAGCAGAAAGTTTCCCATCTAAAACACAGAAAGAGCCGCGTCCCTCCGGTTGTCCTCGCTGTTCACTGATGATTCAAACCTGCAGAAATAATTTGATTGTTTTAGTTCAAAGCTGCTGAATTTCCCTTAAACTCACATCTGCTGCATCTTTCTGATCCCAACTGACCTGCTGCAAACATAAAAATCTGAATCAAACAATTCAACTTTTCACTCTGGTAACTTGTTGCTTTTTTTGGGACATTTTATAGCTTAAAGTCTGTTTTTTTTTTTTTAGGAAGGTTAATTAATAAATCTTCTTTTTCTTTCTTGTCCAAGCAGCAGCTGGTGTTCAACTCGGTGACCAACTGTCTGGGTCCCAGGAAGTTCCTCCACAGCGGGAAGCTGTTCAAAGCCAAGAGCAGCAAGGAGCTCTACGGCTTCCTGTTCAACGACTTCCTGCTGCTGACGCAGGCGAGTCCATCGGCCTTTTAATGTGAAGTCCTCTGTGACTTTTATTTTGAAAAGGGGGCTATAGTAAAAAAAATAACACTAACTTTCCATCTGGCAGGTGACCAAACCTCTGGGCTGGTCGGGATGCGACAAAGTGTTCTCCTCAAAAACCCACCTGCAGTACCGCATGTACAAGACGGTAAAATCACACACACACACACACACACACACACACACACACACACACACACACACACACACACACACACACACACTCTCTCTTATTACCTGCTGAAAGACCAGGATGTTGACGGATGTTTGAAGTATTTCCTCTTTTCCTGTCGTTGCGTTGAACTGCAACATGTTTTGTTTTTGTTTTTTTACTTTTTTTAGTTATTAAACTCATCAATTTATTGCAGTTTGACAGTTTATTTCATTTCTTTTTTTTTTTTTTTTTATTCCATCATAATTTTAGTTTCAAAAATGTCAAAAATAGTTCAGTTGAACTTTGTATTATCCGTTGCCGTGGTGAATCATTGTGTTGAATATGAACCAGGGTTTCGGTCCAGTTTGTGTGACGGCTGCGTTTCCTGTCGCCCTCCAGCCGATCTTCCTGAACGAAGTGTTAGTGAAGCTGCCGACGGACCCGTCGGGAGACGAGCCGCTGTTCCACATCTCGCACATAGACCGAGTTTACACGCTCAGAGCCGAGAGCATCAACGAGAGGTGACTATTGAAACGCACGTTCAAACAGATTGAAGGTGTTGCGCAACATCGACAATAAGACTTTTTTTTTTTTTTTTTTTTTAAACTAAAAATGACAGAAATCTAAAAAGTAACATGAAGCCAGAACAACACGAGTAAATTTACATCTGAATTAAAACTTGTTTGTGCAGGACGGCGTGGGTTCAGAAAATCAAGGCGGCGTCGGAGCTCTTCATCGAGACGGAGAAGAAGAAGAGGGAGAAGGCGTATTTAGGTATCTGTCCCGCTCGTATACACATAATCGGACGGATCAAACTCGATGATATCCTTAATAAACCGTGTGTGTGTGTGTGTGTGTGTGTGTGTGTGTGTGTGTGTGTGTGTGTGTGTGTGTGTGTGTGTGTGTGTGCGCTCTCAGAGGGCCACCGGTATCGGCCGTCTGATGGTGAACATCGTGGAGGGGATCGAGCTCAAACCCTGTCGCTCACACGGTAAATCATTTATTTATTTAACCGTGTAAAGTCACGATCGTCACTAGGAGCCATTTCAAAGTACGTTTTAATTATTTTCTGTTCAGTTAAAATATATATATATATTTAATGTTGCTGTTTTCCAGCGATGTTCCTTCGTTTTTCATGTTTTTTTAAGCGCTGTCGTCCTCGTGTGTGTTTCCAGGAAAGAGTAACCCGTACTGTGAGGTGACCATGGGCTCCCAGTGCCATATCACAAAAACATTACAGGTAGGAATAATTACTAAATTATTGATTATTATTTGAAGGAAATTTGCCGGCGTTCATTATTGTCATTTTTGAGTCTCTGAAGAAAATTTTAAGACGAAAATGGTGTTAAAAGTTGATGCTTCTGTTCAGTATTTTGTATTTTGACAATTCATTTCTTAAAGTTTTAAAATTACTGACAATAATTTATTTATTTTACAGTTAAAACTATAAAATATTTACTGACTGACTGTCCAGTTAATCTGAATGTCGTTTTGCTTTTTTTTCAATGTTTTCCGGCTGAACTTTTTAAAAGGAGTTTTTGTTTTATTAAAAAAAAATTTTTTTTGACTTTGTGTTGAATTTGATCTTTTCTAATCAATTTCATTTTACTCCTAAATGACATTTTAACGTGTTTTTATGTTCCTTCATATCTTTTTCGGTGTCGTTTTTCTTGTATTTAAAAGGTTCCATTAATGAAGTTTATGATTTAGAAACATGAAATGCACCCGTATTAATTTTTTATCCGACTTTAGTGTCAGACGATCGTTCAGTTTGTCCTTTTTCTCTCTTTGCAGGACACGTTGAATCCCAAGTGGAACTCCAATTGTCAGTTTTTTATTAAGGACCTGGAGCAGGACGTCCTGTGTGTCACCGTGTTTGAACGAGACCAGTTCTCACCCGACGGTCAGAAATCCTCACGCACTCGTTTTAAGACACGATCTTTTACATCGTTTACCACTTTTTGTTTAACACCCCTCCTCCCCCTTCCTCCCTCCATCACCTCCTCCTCCTCCTCCTCCAGACTTCCTGGGCAGGACGGAGATCCGGTTGGCCGAGATAAAGAAGGACCAGGGCTCTAAAGGACCAATCACGAAGAGGTTGCTGCTCCACGAGGTTCCCACCGGAGAGATCGTCGTCAGGCTGGACCTCCAGCTCTTCGAAGAACCGTGAGACGCAACTGGTTGCCGGACCGGGCCGGACCGGACCCGGTACGACCGGGGGACCCCCGTCAGCTGGGCCGGGCTGGATTCTCCCGTTTTCTCAGCAGGTTGAGGGACAGTTTTACGTCAGCGTGGAGTTAAAAAGAACAAATCAATGAGCCGATCAGAACCAGAGAGGTGAATTCAAAAGGACCCGCAGAGACGCCGAGAGCGGCAACATATCTGTAGTTTTATTAAATATTAATAATGATCTTCTCGTCAGCTGTCCGTCGTCACAGTTTCACACGTTACCTCCTCGTTGTTTACGTCAGAATTTCAAGTTCTGGGTTCCTCAGATTCTCACCTTTTAATATTTTATTTTTTTACCACATGACCCCCGAGGGCCTCCGTAGATTTAGAAATTTGTCCTCCTTGACTTTTATTACACAATTTTTTTTTTAAGTTGCGTTTTTGTGTCAAAATCTAAATATAACAGTTATTGCTGAAGTTTCAGTCTGCTAAAAAAAAAAAAAACACCAAGTAGGTTTCAATCTATGACGATATACAAACACTCTTAATAAAAACATTACAAGTCGGCTCTCCGCTGCGTTTTAATTTCTTAAGTGAACTGAAATCATGAAGAGTTTTTAATGTCTTGAGTATCAGTAGAAGGATTTACACGACAAGACCAAATCTCCTCCTGACAAATTCAGTTTGAACAAGTTTGCACACGTCTTTGAGCTTTTTATTGTTTTATTACCATAAATAAAGAGCTTATTGTTTCCGTACATATCAGCTTTCTGAGATTAATATTCTATAAATGTAAAACCACGTCTCTGCAGGTCCTGATTTAAACCACTGAAATTTTTAACCCCCGCAAACGTCTTTAAATTTAGTTTTACTCGTCTTTAAACTGTGTTCAGTTTCACGAAGTGGTGCTTCCGTGGTCCGAAATCGTAGCGGTGAACCGGGTCGGTGCCGAGATGGGAGATTTTAATCTGAGAGGATGACGTGGTACTACGACCCAGGAAATTAAAAATCCTGCTTCCGGTCCGGTCCGGTCCGGTCCGGTCCCAGTCTGCCGGTTCTCCTCCCCCAGTCCGGTCCGGCTCAGTATTTCCGGTCCGGTCCCGGAGAACCAGCCCGGGTTCTCTCCCTCCTGCATCATCAAGACACTCCAGTGACAATCCCAGCCCTCCTCCTCTGTCCGAGCAAACCCGAACCCTGTGTGTGTGTGTGTGTGTGTGTGTGTGTGTGTGTGTGTGTGTGTGTGTGTGTGTGTGTGTGTGTGTGTGTGTGTGTGTGTCGAGGTGGACCGGCTACTTAAAGGCTCCGTTTTTCTTTAATTTATTTATTTAATTTGTTTTTAGGGAGTCTTTCGATCGACTCTTTCAGGCTTTTCAGCAGCTTCGAGGTACAAAACGCGTCAAACGGACCTCGACACGCTTCTGGGTTGGGTTTTTTTCTGGTCTGTCGTGCAAATGCTAACGATGCTAATAAGCTAAAATAAAAATAAAAACAAATGTCCGGTGTAAATAGATTAACGGACGTTAACGGACATGTCGGACGTCCCGTTCGCGCGCGTCAATTCTAGCAAATGCTGATAAACACAAAATAAACAGCTGAGCCGACCTGCAGTGACGGCTGGTTTTAAACTGTAAAAAAAAAAGAATGTCTTAACTTTAACTTTTCTTTTTCTTTTTCTTTTTTTTTGTTCCCGGATGCACACGGGAGTCGTAGATTTGATTTCCGTCACGCATCCCGAACTCTTGACGTGTCGTCGCTGCTGTGCTGAGCTGCCACCGGAGGGCGCCACTGCGCAGGGGAGGTGAAAAACAAAAACAACTAACCTGAACTGAACCCCTGAAACCTGCCCCGTGTGTCTCCGACCCCCCGAGGGAGCTCAGCGCAGGACGGACGTCGGCACTTTCAGCACTTTGAAAAACGAAACGCTGATATCGGAGCAGCCTGACTTTATATATCACACGGCGGCCATTTTGAGTAATCAGGGAGGGAAAAGATAATAATAATAATAATAATAATAATAATAATAATACGCTTAAGGGATGTTTTTCTTATCGCCAATAGATATCGTGAAAATACCAAAAACAAAACGGCGAGCTAGTTGGTCTGAATTCACCTTTTTTCACGACTTCCTTCTGTTCTGCTCTCCGCCTGTAAAAATGTTAAACTTTTAAAGCAAATGATAAATTGTAGTTTTGAAGAAAATACCTGAAATATGAACGGATGCGTTTTGTGTGAGGGATTATTTTCAGCGGCGGATTAATCCACATTTTGAGCAGCGGGGAAGAAATAAACTAAATATACAAGATATATAATTAAAAACAAAAACAAAAAAAACTAAAATTGTTCAATAAAAGGGAATAAAAATGTTCCAAAAGTTTAAGTTTATGTTTAATTTTGGGTATAAAGTCGTTTTATTTGGAAGCGATGCTTAAAAAAAAAAAAAAACAGCTAAAATGGCAAAATCTTCAACATTAGTGACGTGAAGTAATTCCTGGAGTTTTTTGGGTTTTTTTATATCATAATTTGTTTAGAAATTTGTATTATTTAAAAAAAAACAATTATAGACCGAAGTTAGTTTTTACTTCTTTTACGAAAAAAAAAAATAGAAATAAGACGACGAGACAGTTTTTTTTTTGTTTTTTTGGTTCATTGTCGGAAGTTTAACCGCTTTCGTTGTTGTTGTTTTTAAAGTAGATCGTGAACTCGTTTGAAAACTCAGGAGTTACTTCTTCTTCTTCTTCTTCTTCTTCTTCTTCTTCTTCTTCTTCTTCTTCTTCTTCTTCTTCTTTTTTGACGGCGGCGTCGAGTTTTCCCGCCCTGACGATTCAAAATGGCGGCCGCAGGCGACATTTCTCAAGTCGGTTTCGCTCGGCGAAGGTTGTCGTAGATTTTGGGGGTTTGTTAGCGAGCTGCTTTTGGCCGATTTAGTAAATCTAGTTCGTCGTTTTTAATTTTTAACGCCACGGTTACAGTAACTACTGAATTTATTTACCGCCGGGACAACCGTTACCTTAGCGACCAGCCACTGTCCAATCAGGAGTCGGCGAGGGCTCAGCCAGCTTCGGAGGAAGGCGTGAACGAAATGATTGTGTTTCTCCCCCAGACTGATGATGATGATGATACTGAATGATGATGAAGTCGTCTTACACCCCCCCACCTCCTCCTCCTCCTCCTCCTCCTCTTCCTCCTCCTCACACTTAACTGAATCCAGTTCGTCTACCTTCCAGGTTGTGTATAATACTGCTGTTATCTGAGAGTTAATATATGACGGGGGGCGATGAAGATGAAGATAAAGATAAAGACAGCCTGCTGTTAATTATCACTGTAGAAGATAATGTACGTTGTTGTCTTTCAATGTTCAGAATAAACTTCAGTTGGACCAAGACTCTCCGTGTTGTTCTGGCTCTTTAAAGCATTTTTTATTTTATTTTTGGTTCTTCGACGCGACGTCATCGAATCCCGATGAGGACCGTTGTGGATGTTAAACCGTTTTACGAAGAGCTTTACAAAATAAGAGACTACAAAAGTAATTCAAGGGTAAAATTCAAAAATATACGAGTTGGAGATTAAAAAGATGATTTAAAGAATAAGAAATTTAACAACAAATTAAGGATTAATGTGTGCAGTAAGAAAATAATACTTATTACACTTGTGAATAAAAAAAAAAAAACTTTGCTTTTCCTTATTTTTTCTTTCTGATTTCTTAAAATTGTTTGTTAAACAGGAAAAAAAAGTGAATTATTTTAACTTAATAAAATATTGTCTAAAAACTAAAAATGTTGGAAAAAAATACTTAAAAAAAAATTCTTATGTTGTTTTATGTGATTTAAAGCTTTTTCTTTTTTTCTATTTATTACCGCTGACTGATGTAATAAATTGTGTATTAAAACACAATTAACAGCATAAGTAGCTTTTAACATTATTTTTTTAAGCCTTTAATGTGTCAAAATAAAATGTTACTAAAATGAAATAATTGGAAATTTTGTCAGAGCAGCAAATGCACATTGTTATATATATATATAGATATAATATATAAAAATATATAATATATAAAAATATATATTCTGTTATATATATATAGAAACAATAGAATATATTGTTTTATATATTATATCTGTTTTTATAATATATATTATAAATATATTATGTATAATATATTTAATATATATTTTTATATATATTTATTATATATTAAATATTTTTTTTAAATATTTTATATATTACAATATATTTTATATTAAAAATATATATATATATATATATATATAATAATAATTCAGCTGTAAGAGAAAGTAAATTTGTTTTTACAACAGATGGGACTGACGTGAATCCTGCAGCCTTCGTGGCTAAAAAGCCTCTTATCTTGACAGGGGGCGTGGTCTTTGCTTAAAATGAGCCGAGTCAGCACAGATTAATTTACATACGAAAACACCGGAAGTCTTGCTTTCAAAATAAAACAGCATTAACTAACTTGCACGCAGAAACATCTTTAATCAATCAATGGGGAGAAACCGCTCTCAAATTAGGTCATTTATTTAATGTTATTTAAATGTATTATTATTATATTATTATATGGATTTGTGAATTAATTCAGCCATCAATTAAGCAGCTGCAGTATTAATCATCATTAACACTGTTTCACAGGTTTTAATTAAATTAAATTTGTATTTTATTCCATTTTATTTGTAGATACTGTGCTTTTAAAAAATATATATATTTATACTTTTACTACCTCTATTTTGATTCTGTAATTTTTTTTATTTTTTTATTTTATAGCTTTTGCTGTATCTTCCATGCTGCTGTAACCAAATAAATATCTATCTAATATTAATGGGTTAAGAAGAGCGGGCTGTGGGAGCTTTTATTTTGATAACCACCACCGGAAACACATCTATCCCATTTATTTATTTATTTATTTTAAAGGTTGTCTGCAGGGACGTTTATGCAACACAAACGACTCGTTCCTTTTAATACGCGTTTATTTATCAGCTGTTAAAATCCTCGTCTGAGTCCGTCGTGATAAAAAACTAGAATAACGGCACCATGCTGGAGGACGCGGACACTCGGGACATTTAGTTCTCTCTGTCCCTGCTGGACATTTCCTCCACGTTACTTCACCAAAGACACAAGTCACCTGTAATCCTGCTCACTTCTGACACTTTAATCTGAAACAGTCATGTGTGCCGCGTTGTTCAGAGGAGGACGAGGACTGCGCGTAAGTACGCTGTTTGACTTGTGTTTAAACTTCTCAGTTAGATGTACACAGTACTTTTTCAGTGGTCACTTTATTAGGTACACCTGTGTGATCTCATTAAATCCAGTACAAGAGTCCCGAAATAATATCAGAAGCTCACTTTGGTTTGTTAGAAATGTCTAAATTTAGTTATATGTCTGTACGAGTTTTTTGTTTTTTTTGCACGTGATTACATTATATTGAGCATTATTTTTTACATAGTGCACATGAGGTCTGTTTATTAGAAACAACCATGATTGAGTTCAGCAGAACACCAATCACACTATGACCTTGTGACCTCAATGTAAACACATACAACATAACTTTATAGGCATCATAAAAGATGTTACAATATTCAAATTTGCAAAAGACAGCGAGTGTGTTTGTAATAAAATGAACACTGTATGTTTCGTATGTTTATCAGTTGCATTTATTTGCGTTTTTACTTGCTCAAACTCTTTGTGTCTGCAGCTGTAAAATGTAAAAGTACCATTTTTTTTTTTTTAAAGGAAACACCCCCTCAATGAGTTAATTTCAAAATAAAAGCTGGAAAACATCATTAATGACAATATAGTTTTCATGTTTCTTATTATTTCTAATTTGAGTCTAGATTTATAAACCAACTTTCCTGAATGTGTGTGTGTGTGTGTGTGTGTGTGTGTGTGTGTGTGTGTGTGTGTGTGTGTGTGTGTGTGTGTGTGTGTGTGTGTGTGTGTGTGTCCAGTGTGTTCACAGGGAGGTGTCCAGAGTCGTGTGGAGGCCGGAGGCGGCGGCTCTGTTCAGCTCCAAACCGCCAGACAGAAAACCTCCTCGCAGGACGCACATCAGTAAGACCAACACGCTGGTTTGATATCATTATAATAATCCAGACGCTTTTGTTTGTCTTTAATTTAACGTCCAATAGCGAGAGACAGAGAAAAGGATTGTTGGGATGAGGTGGTTTGTGTTTAACCAGACATCCATTTGTCTTCATTTTCTGTCCGTTTTTTCTCATGTAATCTCTAATTGTCTCTGTTTTCTGCTCAAATACACACTAACAGAGGAGTAAGATCAAAGTACAGTCATTTTATAGTATATATATATATATATATATTGTGATATTATAAAAAACATTTGGCTCTAAAATAATCAAAAAAGTTGGTAAAAAATGTTGTTGTTGTGTTTTGTTTGACTAAAAATGTTCAGTTTACAAATGGCAGCATTTCTTTTTTGAAACACTGAAATCTGCAAATATTTGGCTTTTTTCTGCTCTTGCTTTAAAAAAAAATGATAAAAACGATGAATCAGTTATTATTATTCTCGGAGGTCAAAGGTCACATATTATAGTATTTTTTTTTTTTTCTGTCAGAGAAAGCCAAACCTCAGCCTGCGATGGACATCAACGAACTCCTGGACAGACTCTTCTCCGCGAGGAGGGCGGGCACGGCGCCCCCTGCTGCTGCTAAAGGTCAGTGCAACTTCCACGACACAGAAACGGTGACACAAATTTGCTCAGTTTGGATTTTTAAAGGACACTTGTTGAATCCCTCAAAAACGCTGATTTGCTCTGCTTATTATGGGGTGGTTTCACATTTCCCGTCTTTCTTTTTTTCCTCCACTTCCTGTTAAAGCCTCTCCCGGGCCTCCGACCGCCTCCTCAACGTCAGCCGCCGCTTCTACTTTCAAACAAGCCTCCGAATCACATCCTCTGACTCCTCTTGGTGTTTCTCCGGCTGGCCGTCTTTCCGATGCGACTCTTCTTCGAACGACCTCGGCGTCTCTTTCTGCGTCGTCGGGACCGGAGGCAGCCGCGGTTGAACACCAGACCGCGGCCCAAACAGTAGAGACCAAAGTAGAAAAGGATCTTTCCTCGTCAGCCGTGACGGAGAAGGACGTGGAAACGTCGTCTTTTCCAGATTCTGCAGCAGAAACTTTTACAAGAACTGCAGTAGAATCTCCGGTAGAAGTTCCTCCGGTAGAAACACTAGAAAGTAGAGCGTCCGTCGTTGAAGGTCGAGTAGAACCGACAGTCGACATCCCAGCTGACCCTGGGGTTGTTTTCTCACAAATTGCCAAAGTAGAACCCTTAATAGAAGCTACAGTAGAACCAGCAGTAGAGTCCGGTCTTCCTCCGGTAGAACCAGCAGTAGAGTCCGGTCTTCTTCCTCCAGTAGAACCAGCAGTAGAGTCCGGTCTTCCTCCGGTAGAACCAGCAGTAGAGTCCGGTCTTCTTCCTCCAGTAGAACCAGCAGTAGAGTCCGGTCTTCTTCCTCCAGTAGAAGCAGCAGTAGAGTCCGGTCTTCCTCCGGTAGAAGCAGCAGTAGAGTCCGGTCTTCTTCCAGTAGAACCAGCAGTAGAGTCCGGTCTTCCTCCGGTAGAAGCAGCAGTAGAGTCCGGTCTTCCTCCAGTAGAACCAGCAGTAGAGTCCGGTCTTCCTCCAGTAGAACCAGCAGTAGAGTCCGGTCTTCCTCCGGTAGAAGCAGCAGTAGAGTCCGGTCTTCCTCCGGTAGAACCAGCAGTAGAGTCCGGTCTTCTTCCTCCAGTAGAACCAGCAGTAGAGTCCGGTCTTCCTCCGGTAGAACCAGCAGTAGAGTCCGGTCTTCTTCCTCCAGTAGAACCAGCAGTAGAGTCCGGTCTTCTTCCTCCAGTAGAAGCAGCAGTAGAGTCCAGTCTTCCTCCGGTAGAAGCAGCAGTAGAGTCCGGTCTTCCTCCAGTAGAAGCAGCAGTAGAGTCCGGTCTTCCTCCGGTAGAAGCAGCAGTAGAGTCCGGTCTTCTTCCAGTAGAAGCAGCAGTAGAGTCCGGTCTTCCTCCGGTAGAAGCAGCAGTAGAGTCCGGTCTTCCTCCGGTAGAAGCAGCAGTAGAGTCCGGTCTTCCTGCAGTAGAACCAGCAGTAGAGTCCGGTCTTCCTGCAGTAGAAGCAGCAGTAGAGTCCGGTCTTCTTCCTCCAGTAGAAGCAGCAGTAGAGTCCGGTCTTCCTCCGGTAGAAGCAGCAGTAGAGTCCAGTCTTCCTGCAGTAGAACCAGCAGTAGAGTCCGGTCTTCCTGCAGTAGAAGCAGCAGTAGAGTCCGGTCTTCCTGCAGTAGAAGCAGCAGTAGAGTCCGGTCTTCCTGCGGTAGAACCAGCAGTAGAGTCCGGTCTTCCTGCGGTAGAACCAGCAGTAGAGTCCGGTCTTCCTGCAGTAGAACCAGTAGTAGAGTCCGGTCTTCCTGCGGTAGAACCAGCAGTAGAGTCCGGTCTTCCTGCAGTAGAAGCAGCAGTAGAGTCCGGTCTTCCTCCGGTAGAACCAGCAGTAGAGTCCGGTCTTCCTGCAGTAGAAGCAGCAGTAGAGTCCGGTCTTCCTCCGGTAGAACCAGCAGTAGAGTCCGGTCTTCCTACAGTAGAACCAGCAATAGAGTCCGGTCTTCCTGCAGTAGAACCAGCAGTAGAGTCCGGTCTTCCTCCAGTAGAAGCAGCAGAAACATCCATTTTCGAGGGTCCGGTAGAGCCTTCGATCGACTCCGCAGTCGATTTGGCAGCTCAGGAAACACAAGCTAAAAACATTTCTGCCAATGAAGAACCTTTATTAGAAACTACAATAGAAGCACCAGTAGATGCCGCCTCCATTTTTACAGTGGAAACAGTAGAAATCAGAGCGGCTCCCGTTGAAGAGCCTGTCGAGCCGACGAAAGACGGAGCAGCTCAACGAGCACCAACAGACTCAGGAACGGTTGACATCCTGTACGGTGCCACAGTAGAACCAGCAGTAAACACTACAGTAGAACCCTCAGTAGAACCCTCAGTAAACACTACAGTAGAACCCTCAGTCAACACTACAGTAGAACCCTCAGTCAACACTACAGTAGAACCAGCAGTAAACACTACAGTAGAACCCTCAGTAGAACCCTCAGTAAACACTACAGCCCTCAGTAGAACCCTCAGTCAACACTACAGTAGAACCCTCAGTAAACACTACAGTAGAACCAGCAGTCAACACTACAGTAGAACCCTCAGTCAACACTACAGCAGAACCCTCAGTCAACACTTCAGTAGAACCCTCAGTAGAGTCCAGACTTCATCCTGTGGAACCAGTAGAGACGTCTGCTGTCGAGGGTCCGGTCGAGTCTACGGCAGACGGAGCGGCTCAAGAAGCCGAAGGCGCAGACGGAGGAGCAGTTGATGTCTCGGAGGTTAAAGCAGCAGAAACCACAATAGAAACTACAATAGAAACTACAGTAGAAACTACAGTAGAAACATCTCTGACATCAGCCGACAGTCCGCCCGGCGGTCGGGAACCGGAGTCCAGGCGGCAGCGGGGGAACATTTCAGAGGCCATGTGGCTGGAGGCCGGAAGAGAGGAGGTCCTGGAAGGTGAGTTGGAGGTCCTGGAAGGTGAGTTCAGGATTTAAAGAGAAAAGGCCCTTCTGTGGAGCCACTGTTTGATTTGTCCCTTCTGGGCTACTGTAGAAAAATGAACACAATGCACTCTGTGGAAGAGGACCCGAGGCTGAGAGCAAATAAGTGTTTCTTCTAAAAGGATTCTCCTGAAAACTGGAGAAATAAATGACCTGAATTAAAGTAAGATAGCAGCCGAGGGAAGTGTTCGGTTAAAGTGTAGAAATGGACTCGGCTCTCGTCTGTTTCTGTAGTCGTTACAGAAGCTGCCGTCGATACGGAGGAGGTGCAGGAGGAGGAGGAGGAGGAGGAGGAGGGTACCACGGGTAAACCAGCAGTTATTGGGTTTTTTTTATTGCCTAAACTTAATCATACTGTCGTTTCAAATATTTAAGTGGAATATTCAATTTAAATTTAACAGTGTTGTGTTTTTTTTTTTTCAGCTTTAGATCCGGTTCAGAGACTTTTCCTGGAGAAGATCAGAGAATATAATAACATGCAAAGGTAAGGAGACACTAATGTTCTCTATTATATTCAATAGGAAAACTACTTCTGAGGTTTGGGGAAAATATATATATATATTATATATTCAGAGAGTCCTCAACATCTGTAAAAATAAAGAATAAATCTCCTTTTAGTTGTGTGTGAAATAAATAAAACTGGACAAAGACATCACCTGGACATTTTCCTGTTTTAATGTCTCATCTTTCTCTGTTAAGGTTGAAGGGAGGACCGTTGGAGGCGGAGAAAAGACTGTCCGAGGAGACGGAGAAGCTCCAGAGACTTTACGGAGGAGGAGACCTGAGAAGTTTCCCTCAGTTCACCTTCACAGGTGAGTCCACAAGGTGTTACCGACTCGGACCAACACGTCGGCTCCATAACGCAGTTAACATTTGCAGGGTTTTTTTTTTCCTGTCTTCTTTAAATAGATAATTTAAAATAAAAATGTTTTTATTAAAAGCCAAAACTAAAACAAAGGCACCTCTGAATCAGCGCAGGCTTCCTCTAAGGATAACCTCATGTCTGATAATCCAATTCCCTCTGCAGCTTACGAACTGTATTTTTACCTCCCGACGGCTCCAGTCACGATTAACACCTTTTTATTTTTCACTGCACAGAATTGACAGGAAGTAACACGACCCTGTTTGTTTTTGGTTCCTCTCTTCAGAGCCTGATTTGGACCAGAGCTCCAAATGATGCTTTTCCTGTTGTTATTTTTGCATTGTGAAATAACGTATTTATTAAAAAAAAAAAAAAAAAGCAGCACTTGTAAGCCCGTTTTGTTGTTTATTTATTTATTTTTATGTTCGGCATGCAATCCCAGCAGCAGTTTGCGCCTCATTGAACAGCAGGTGGAGCAGTCGGGACAGCATCCTTCTGTTTTTGGCTCCGTTCATCTCCTCGCCCTCGTTTCCTCACCTGCATTCACAAGCTGTATATTTTATATTTTTTTTTGTCTGCTCACGCTCGCTGTCTCGCTTGCGCGGCGGCGACGAAGGCAGTCTTTGCCGAACCCAATCCCCTCCCTCAGTCACGACTCCTGTCACGGAGATGGTGTGACTCACAAAACCCCCCAGAAACACCCGACACGCCAAACTACATACTAAAAAAAAATAATAATAATAATAATAATAAAAAAAGGCTAAAATGGGTTCTTATCTCGTTTATTTTAGTCTGAGTGACACGTGAATGTAAAATATAGTGCGAAGTGGAGGAAACTGACTGAAGTAGAAGAAAAAGAGCTGTCATTCACATCCATTCAAATCCCAGCTGTGTTGATGAGGATGCGCTTAGTGGCCCTGTGGTGACGTCATCCGGGTTTGTTTGTTTTTTTAGGCGGCCACACAGATCGCCTGTGCAGAATCCCGTGCGTGTATTTCGTCCCGCCCCCCTCCCCTCTTTGGTTTCTCCAACTCTGGGCCGTGACACACTTTCCCGGTAATGTGAGATAGCTGCACGTTAACGACAACGTTGACAAAACCGGTAACGGTTGTGACAAAAAAAAAAAAAAAAAAAAAACTCCTTGTGTGTGTGTGTGTGTGTGCGCGTGCGCGCTAGTGTCCCTCTCCTCTCTCGCTCGCGCGCTCCTCTCTCACTTCTGACGTCACTCGCTACAACCACCGAGCACGCGACCCCCCCCATCTCCATCCCCGCCCCCTCCCCCCTCCTCCTCCTCGCGCACCGCCGTTAGCTCGCGGGCTAAACCGACATCGCTCCTTTGACCGACGCGCGCGCTGCCGCCTTTGTTTTGAAGCCCGCGGTTTTTCCCCCTCCGGTGTTTGTTATGTGAGGAGGACGCGGACGCGCGTTGAGTTAGAAAACGGATTATCTCGCACCTCTCCTCGGTTCTTCCGGGAGCCGCCATGGAGTGCCGTGTTCTGTCCATACAGAGCCATGTGGTCCGGGGCTACGTCGGCAACAAGAGCGCCTCTTTCCCGTTACAGGTAAGTGCGACTCGGCGTGCACCCGTTATCGGACAGCCGAGACACCCGTTATCGGACAGCGACCCCCCCGTCCGGACACGTTTCGTTCGCCCATTAAAAAAAAAAAAAAAATCAGATGTCGGCTTTCCATCAGCCTTTAAACCATGTTCATACCAATTATTTATTTATTTATTTTTGTACGATTTTATTATTAAAGTTGTGCTAACAGAAATCCGTCTAAGCCGTCGCTGGATGTGTTTTTATTTAATTTTTTTTGTGGCGGCTTTAAACGTAATGATAGGCCGTGAACGATGGACGTGCTGAGAAAACAATAATAATAATAATAATAATAATAATAATAGTGTTGTCACCAATAACCGCGACGACAGGTGTCGTGACGGACCCTCTGCCTCCCCCCTCCTCCCCCCTCCTCCCGTGTCCTCACCCATAAACCATCCCCGTGACACATGAATATCACGCAGCTGACGTTTGTCCCTTTTCCTCCCACGTCCTGTTTATTCGACAGCAAATTATAAAAACAAATTATAAACGTAAATGATCCGCTGACGACACCCGTCATTGAAGGGGTTGTCCGATAATGGAGCCAGAGGTGGTCTTACTGTGATGGTTTCATGGTGCGTGACGACAAAACAGATGTTTGGTTTTTTTGAATGCTTGGACGTTGTTAATGCCTTGCTCGTTGGCCAAGTGTGGCAGAGGTTGTGTCTGGTGATGGATCTTCACCGGTGTTAATCAAATGACCCCTAACTTGGATGAGGAAGACGTGTCTATCTGCTGCCTGAGGAAGTCACAGGTCCATGTTGGTCATCACTAACACCTCCTACCTGGAGGTTGCACACAAAAAAATAAAAAGATAGTTGATGATCTCGGGGGGGTCAAAGGGGAAAACTTGTTCTCATCCTGTCGACCAGTCACCAACAGTTTCGGCGCCATTGTGGGTTTTTTTTTTGCTCGCGGACATCCAGCTGTGACGGTGTATGAACATCTGGACGGACTCCCGCAGCTGATAACCTGCCAGTCGGTGCCGAAGGACGGACAAATAATCAATACAGCTCTCTTTGGTACTTTTAAGTTTCCTGATGAACTTACGAAGGTCGAGGTTGTCGTACACGCAGCTTTTCCAGCGTCTGAAACTTCACATTTTCTCAGACTGACTTGTGTTGAAGTGGAATATTAAAGCTTTTAAAGAAGATTCACAGACAACAAATCGGAAATTGAACATCGCGCCGTACTAATTGCTGTCGTCTATTTTAAAGTAGATGTTTTCCTCTTTTTGTTTACACAGATTCCTTTTGCAGATTCAAAAAAAAAAAAAAAAACTTTTATCAAAATACCATCCATCTTGTGAGCATTAAAACCAAAAGGAAACACGTCGCCTGTCTCCTGAAACATGGTTTGAATCGCTTGCTGCTTTGTCCTCAGCTGCGGTGTCACCCGGTTCTGCTGCTTTACTCTTTATGTCGATGTTTAATCTCAATAATCAATAAACTATCTGACAACTGAACAACAGCAGCTGGCGGAAATTGTGAAAAATAGACGATGATATTCAGTTATTATGTTTGATTTCTTCAGTAATAGATGTTTATTTATATCGCTATTATTCATAATTTTATATTTATATTTCTTACTGCTATTTTATTGCTTTTCTATTATTCTATTCTAGTATTTTATTCTATTATTTCTATTATTATCTTATTGCTTCTGTAGCGAAAAAATTTCCCCTCGGGGATTATAAAGTAAATACCATACCATACCACCATTTGACTCCCACCCCTCATTCAATAACTGAGTCATATATATATATATATATATATATATATATATACACACCGAAGTGCGAGAGTTTACAGAGTGCTGGACATTAACCAGCAGAGTTAATTTTATTCAAAAACAAAACATCGATTGGAAATTATGCGAGAAGACACAGAGCGCCTCCTTTATGATGATGGTTTTATATTTTGTACCATCAGTAGTGGTGTTGGTGGTGGTGTTGGTGGTGTTGGTGGTGGTGGTGAGGCTGACTGTGGGCCGACAGCGCAACATCCCATCATCCTGAGAGACGTCGTGAGAAGTAACCGGGGTTTATTTTTAGCCTGTGTTAAGTGTTCTTGATACTTTATGATTTTTTTTTTATATAGCTTTTTAATCACTATCATTATTATTATGATTGCGCATGATACCCTAAAAAACTTCTTTTTTTTTTTATTCTGGCTCTTTATGGCAATTTATATCATTGTCTTAATTTGTAAAAATGTAAGTTTCACAGTCACAAAATATTATTTGTAACCTACATGTACTTTATAGTGTTTTTTTATGCAGACTGTATTAGTAACAAAGCCCTCAATGGTCTTTTATTTTTTATATTTTAGTCTTTGTACATCTTTCTACATGCAGCTAAATACAGTATTTTACCATTTAAATGAACTATTCTGAGGTTTATTGTGAGAATGTCCTCCTGATGCATTTTACATTATATTGGCCTTTTTTTTTATTATTAATTTTTTTAATAATGTCAATTAATAATGTTTTAACTGTGAGGAGACGACCCCCTTCAGGCACTATGTTTTAACTCCAATCAGATGTTGTAAGAGGGGGAAAAAAGATGTAAATGTGCAGTTGGATTTCGGTCAGAGACGTAATATCAGCTGACACCAGCTTGACAGTGTCATACCGTGAGAGTATGTGGCTGATGTGTGAATGAATGAATGAATGAATGAATGAATGAACCACTGCTGGATGCAAAAAAAAAAAAAAAAATTGGCACTAAAATAGAAAATCTACAGGTCGGCGAAGGAGCTGCTGTCACTGTTCAGAGTAACAACCATGATTCAGCTGGTGTTAGAGATAAGGGATAAGATGATGATGATGATGATGATGATGATGTCGTCAGCGAGTGTGCCGGGCATCCCTCTCCCCTGTGCTGTGAGGAGACGGCGGTGTGAGGAAAGCAGGGCTCTGATTGGCCGCCACAGGATTCCTCCCTGATGACATCACCGAAGATGGAGACAGGGCCGCCTCAGAGCCGAGCCACATAGACTCGGCTTTCACATAGAAACCAAAATTTAAAGAGGGAGCGGTGTCCTGTGGCGCAATGAGAAAAACGGGAGAAATACATTTTGGAGTGTCATTGAATGTGTTTTTATAAGTTTTGATTTTCTTTCTTTGAAAAAAACTTTTTCGGAGCGGTGACAGAAGAGAAAACTATAAAAGCTGAATCAGTCGATTAAAAAAAAATGGGACTACGTCCTAATTATTATTGAACGTTTAGGTTGAAGCAGTCTTCTTCGGCGTCCCCTGAAACCAGCAAGGGAGAGGAAGTGTTTTGCTCAAAGACACTTCAGCAGCTCAGATAGTTGCCGATTAGTCGTTCTGCAGTTGCTCATGTTACGACCCGGCGGCCTTCAGTGAATCTTTTAATGTCAAGAACTTTTTTGTTTAGTGTCATCAAATCACAAACCTTTCAGCTGGCGGCTCATTTAGTTTCAGATACTGATGCCAAAAAAACACGTCCTTCAAAAGGAGACTGAAGCCCCGTGAGGAAATGACTCATTCTTTATAACCAGGCGAGCCTTCATTTGATGCTTATGTTTTCATATTTTAACTTCACAAGGTCCTGTTGCTTAGAGGAAAACAATCAGGGGGATTCATTATGAATTAAATATTTTTAAATCTATGTTGATTGTTGAATATGAGTCATAGTCATTTATCAAAAAGTATTTGTACGGCAGCAGCGTCTTTAATCACGACGTCGGACAGGACATCGCGTCAAATTTTATTTCTAAAATATTTAAATAATCAACAGCTAACTTTTACGTCATTATTACCTGTGTGTAATTAAAAGAAATCACGGTGAACGTGCAGTTTGTGTCCCTGCAACATTTCTGTGACGAAACTGGTTTCAAACAGTCAGCCATGTTTGTTTTGAGTCTACAAACTGGTGTTTGTAAAGATCCTTAAAGGTTTTCATGAAACCATCTCAGAGTTACCACTTTATTAAGTACACTAAACAAACGCAATAAATCTTTAATCTTCACAAAGGTTATAATGTTCAGTCTTTTGTTGAAGCTCTTTTATTCGATATGTGTACCTACTTTGATCTTTTTTTTTCTATTTATCTTATTTCGTCGGTGAATTTGTGTTTAATTAAGAGTATAAACGAGTTTCCAACTTACCAATCACCTTCTGTTAAACTCTCGTTCAAGTGTTCTTGAGTCTTAATTTCTACCAGCCGCATTACGAGGAGGGTAAATAAAGTCACCCCCACCCACCGACCCCACCAACCCCACCCCCGTGGATAGCAATAGAAAAGTGGTGTATTCATGCAGCACTGTGGTTTTTCTTTATTTTGTTTGTCACCTTTTCAGGAAGCTTCGTCAAATCCCTCCAAGGTCAAAGTTAACATCTCCTCTCTGAAAGCGGACCGTTGTATCTCAAAGTCACAGTCGACTGAAAGGAACAAAGAACTCGTTCACTCTCCGCTCGCTTTAGCCCAATTAAATAAAGTCTTCCAGATAACGATTGAGAGACGCCACACGTGGAGGAGACACGAGTGGCGTCGCTCCGGTAATTAAACTAAAAATAACCTGAGGACGGGAGACGCCGAGAGTTGTTTTGTGTTTTTTTGTTGTTACCGTTCAGACTTCAGCTGAAGTTAAACTAAGATGTTGTTTATATCTCCGTGAACAAAATCACAGCCGGAGTTCAATGAAGTCAAATTTAATGTTTTTTTGTTGTTGTTTTTTTTGCAGTTTAACTTCCAGATATTCAGCGTTGTCGTGTTTTCTCATTATTTAGCAACTTTACTGTTTTTTTTTGTCTCGCGCCGTCGC
>NW_027210681.1:0-12500 GCF_029030835.1 Brachyistius frenatus | reverse complement strand
GATGTGTGTGGGAGGAGTTTGATGTTCATTCCTCTGTGTGTGTGTTTTTGTGTGGTAGTGTTTATAACAGATGGATTACTGCGATCATATACACAGTGAATCACTCAGTGTGTGTGTGTGTGTGTGTGTGTGTGTGTGTGTGTGTGTGTGTGTGTGTGTGTGTGTGTGTGTGTGTGTGTGTGTGTGTGTGTGTGTGTGTGTGTGTGTGTGTGTGTGTGTGTGTGTGTGTGTGTGTGTGTGTGTGTGTGTGTTGTGTATATACATTACATTGTGCTGACTTGTGCGTTCTCAGGGATTAAGATGACACTCTGTCCGTCAATTTAAAACTGAAAACAAAGAGACGAGCTGTGAATGAACTCGTCCTGTGTGTGTGTGTGTGTGTGTGTGTGTGTGTGTGTGTGTGTGTGTGTGTGTGTGTGTGTGTGTGTGTGTGTGTGTGTGTGTGTGTGTGTGTGTGTGTGTGTTATCATGTGACTGACCCGTGTGTCCGTCCTCAGTACGTTCCCCAGAATCTCTACCCGGTCTATAAGAACAAGGTGGTTCCCGTCTGTGACATCATCACTCCCAACCAGTTTGAGGCCGAGTGAGTGTTTTTCAACTTTTATTCTCGTGGTTTTTAATTTTTTCTTTCTTGTGTGTGTTTCTGTGTGAGAAGCAGAATATAATCTTTATGTAATACCACTCATGTTGTTATCTAATACCTCCCTTCGCCCAAAAATACACCTGCTCTCTTCTCCCTTTTAACTTTCACTTTGTTGGAGTTGTTTTCACTTCACGAGAATATGTATTTGACCTGCTTGTTCCAACACTTTATGATGTTTATATTGACAGCAAGACGATGTTTTTTTTTTTTTTTATTTAATTTTTTTTACATCTAATGGAAATATAGCAGATTATTTAATGGATATTTTCCTTGTTAAATTTCTTGACTCTTGGATCTTGAAATTCGAAAATAAACATCCTTAGATTTAATTCTTGCCACCATGTGTGCATTTGTTTGTAATAATAGACCCCTTGGTGTTATTTTTTATTTTTATTTGAGTAGTTTCGTTTTAGATTTCATGTTGATGAATCCCGTAAACAAACAAGCAGATGTTTGGATTTCTGATGTTTCAAATCCAGCTTCACCGTCGAGTTGCTCCACCTGCTGGTGTTTCAGGATACCGATGGCTTTTATTTTCAATAATGCATCTTCTATTCGGCCTTCTGTAGGAAAATGAAGTTATTAAACAGAAAAAGATGTCAATGTTTCTGTGCTGCTGATGCAATGATTTGTTTGTTTGTGTTTCAGGTTGTTGACGGGGAAAAACATCAGCACGGAGAAAGACGCCGTCGAGGTGACGCTTCGCACATCCTCCCGTCGTTGTTTACACAACGAGACTTTTAAGTGACAGGATGTCTGCGGCGTCGTCCTCATGGCGTGTCCCCTCCCTGACTCTCTGCAGGTGATGGACCTCCTCCACGCCATGGGCCCCGACACGGTGGTCATCACCTCCTCCGATCTCCCCTCCAGACTGGGAGACCGCTTCCTGGTGTCGCTGGGCAGCCAGCGTCAGGGTGGGTGACGACGCGACGCGACGCGTGAATGAATCCACGTCCGCGCGGTAAGAAACACAAACCGGACAGAGACTGAAACGCGTTCGTGTCTCCGTTCTGTCGCTCAGTTCGTCCCGACGGCAGCCGGACGACGCAGAGAGTTCGAATAGAAGTTCCCAAAGTGGACGCCGTCTTCGTAGGAACCGGAGATTTGTTTGCAGCTATGCTGCTGGCGTGGACACATCACTACCCCACCGACCTAAAGGTACACACACACACACACACACACACACACACACACACACACACAAAAAAATTTTACTTTCTTTTTGTTTTGCTTTTTACTTTTTCTAAAAAATATATATAATTTTGTCTATTTTAACACTTGTATATATATGTGTGTGTGTGTGTGTGTGTACTTTATAAACAATTCAACAAAATATAATTAAAGAAAAGAAAACTTCTCTCCAGCTTCGACAGAAGAAAGACACAATTTAGAAAAGGATTACAAACAGGAATCTAAATGTAAAACAACAATAAAAGACAAACGTGACGATAGTTAGTTATCTGTGGATTCTATAAAAGTGGCTAAAAAGACAAAGATACACACATCTGTCATGGAGGGAAAAATAATGAGTGCGTTTTCCCTCTTGTGTCTCAGACGGCCTGCGAGAAGACTTTTTCAGTGATGCACCACGTTATCCAGAGGACCATATCTTACGCTCACGGTGAGAAAAATAAAACCTTGACATCAATCTTTTTGACTTTAATACACAAAACAACATCTCTATGAAATGTGTTTTCTCTTCGGTATTTAGGAGGACATATATTTTAGTTCACAAACCATTTAAAATGTTGTATTGTAAAACAAATAAAAGCTGTTGCTGTTACCATCGTCGCCTGCAGGGGGCACCTGCGAGTCGTCACTGCCGGTGCTGTTCCTTTATTGGTTATGGAGGAGGTCCCGGTTCTGCATTAATAACACAGCGAGTCCACGAGTCTTTAAAATAAAGTTCATCCCTACGTTTCCCCCCCTCCCCCCTCCCTCAGAGTTGGCCGGTCCCGGTCGGAGGCCCAGTCCGCCGCAGCTGGAGCTGAGGATGGTTCAAAGTAAAGCGGACATAGAAGACCCTGCTATAGTTACGGAGGCCACGGTCATTTCCTAACATTACCGACCCATGAGACTCATACTAACCTCGTCCTCTTCACCCATCAATCTCTCGGTAAAAAAAAATCTCTCATCGCTGTAAAACCTTCAACACGTCATCACCCAGACTCCTGAAACACCTGAGTATTGTAATAACCCTGAACCCCCCCACCCGACCCACCCCCTCAACCTGTAACCCCCCTGTGCCCTTTGACCCGGTTCTGGATCCAGAGCCATGGGTAGACGGACAGTTGGATCAGACGGCGTCTCTTCTAACGAGCAGAGATCACAGCTGATCTTCTGTTGCTGAAGCATGATTCATAAAACGACGCAAATTATGCTGACGAGTGTTTATCACAAACCTCGTTTGGTTTTCAGTCATCAGCAGAATTTATTTGGAGCTTTTAAATTCAGATTTGGGCAAAAGGTGATGTCATTTTTTTTTATTGCAAAAAACAATCGTCTTTTTGTGTGTGTCTCTGGAGTCCTATGAGGAATATTTATTACTATTTAATCTGTGGTGGTCGTGAGAAGAGCAGAAACCAAAAGAAAGGACCTGAATTCACTTTTCAAAATATTTACAGAAATATTCAAACTTCTCCGCAAAAAAAAAAGTAACGATTTCAATTTTTTTTAAATTTTATTTTCCGCAGAGTTCAGTTAAATGAACTCGAATGTTGCAGCAAATACACAAAGGAAGTGATGTCATATTTTACAATAACAGGGTATTTTTCTGTAATATTACTTTTTTTTTTTTAACTGTGTCCTAAATTTGTTTTTAAAACATAATTACCTCAAATCCCAATCTTTAATCTGCTTCACCTGTGATGTGTTTGTATATAAAACACCGCAGCGTGTCGCCACAACAACGACAAAATCACTCATTGGACGCTTTTCAACACAAAAACTTTGCTCACACAAAATCTGCTGACTGTTACGGAATTAATTCCCCAAAACTACCTCTTAAATTATGAGATATAAAGTTTCCTACATTATCGCTCTCTTACTGCCTCGCATCCTCTGTTTACGATCCAACTCTTGTTTATCTATGGCTCCTCCCACCTGCAGTTCCCCCCCCCCTCCCTCCCCCCTGTCTTACAGCAGTGATGTAATGGTGACCAAGTCTAAACCCCGCCCCCTGACCTGAAAATATAACAAGGAAAAAAAAAAAAAAGAACGCACAATGTATA
The DNA here is from genome assembly GCF_029030835.1 of Brachyistius frenatus. NCBI lineage: Eukaryota > Metazoa > Chordata > Actinopteri > Embiotocidae > Brachyistius > Brachyistius frenatus. The sequence continues at coordinate 8,627 of NW_027210681.1, read as the reverse complement.
GTTGATGTATAGATGTTGTACTATAACTGTTATTGGACCATCTGTATGATATCTTCTATTGGACCATCGTGTTGATGCTACTGTACTATAGACCCACTACCACATCGCTCCAGAGACATCTCCAAGGCTGGTCGTGCCCCCCCCCCCCCCCTTAACCCCTCCCCCTCTCGCCACCCACCCACCATGGAGGGCTTCAGTCTCTCTCTCTCTCTCTTGCTCGTCGTCGTCGTTAGTAACCGTCTTGATAGTCATAAGTGTAGATTAAGACGCTCGCTCATCCTGAAACCTTTAAGGAATAATTTAAAAAAAACAAAAAAAACGGGCAAGATTCTGACCAATCACATATCGGCTTCGCCCTCAATGCCAGAACCAACCACACATCACACCGAACCAGAACCTTCTATCAGAGAGCCGCGACGCTGAGTTCACTGGAGGCCTCGAAGAGTCGTAAAAGTCCCCCACCACCCCCCCCCCCCCTCGTTATTAATATCTATTTTTTTATTTTAATCAAATTTTTATTTTATTTTTTTTAAATAAAATCGCATGAATTCGTAAACATGGCCTTTTAGTGACCGTTTCCCAGATCTCAACATCACGTCTTCAAATCTGTTTGATGTTTTTAACAAGAAATGCTAGAAAACCCCAAAATATTTTAATTTACAGTGTTAAACAACGATATGAAGCAGAAAATCTTCACATTGAAGAATCAAACATTTCTTTTTGATTTCATCAAGTCACTGACGACCCAAACTGAACCGTGCAGATCTCTGCAGCTCTTTGAGGAAACAGTCTGCTTCAAATGAAAGCACACAATATTTGTGATTATAATCTGCCGTGACCTGATCACCTTTTTATTACCAAAATCTACAAGTTTAATATCAGGAAATCAAATTCTGCACGCGAGACTCACACAAACTCGCAATAAAATCTGCTCCTTTAACTTACAGCAACCTCGAAGCGATCATGTTTTACCCCAACGGTTGCTGTCTAATTTAATATTGTAATGTTTAATATTCAACTTTGCCGGTCATGAAAGTCACTGATTTTATTCGCCGGGCGTTTTGTTCACGTTGGAGTTTGACCGAAGGAGAAACGTAAAAACTGGTTCATGAGCCGGTTTCAAACCAGCATGTGCCTTAGAGATAATATTTAAAAATCTATTTTAATGTGGTTTTTTTTTTTCCTTCTTAATTTTAATATATTCATTCATCTTTTTAAACAACAATGAAGCAAGTAAAAAATCCCTACTAATGTTTTTTGGAAAGTTTGAACCAAATAAACCCGAGGCTTTAAAAAAATAAATACAAAAAAATAGATAATCCAGATGTTGTCAGCGTCCCGGCTGCGCTGGAGGTGAAGGTTCTGGGCGGGACCGTGTAACTCTGTACTGCTGTTGTTTCTCTGTGGACTGTACTGTGATTACTGCCTTAGGAACCTAACATCATCATCATCATCATCACCACAATACTGCTCATCGAGGAAGGGAGGAGGAGGAGGAAGAGGAAATGAGATTGCATGTACTTAATAATTCTCTTTTATGAGGTGCTACTAATGATATTTTCTTTTTTCCATTATTGATTTGTTTTAATGAACCAATGAATTGATCGGTTTATAAAATGACAGAAAAACCGAAAATGTTCATTTAAAAACCCCAAATATTGAATTTTAAAGTTTAAAACAGTAAAAAGAAATATCAGCATTTTTTTTTTTTAATTTTTATTTATGGATGACTTCAACGATTGAATTACGACTAATTGATTCATAAAGTTTTCTGTGTAGTTTCCTGCACTTTGACTGACGGTGGGAAACATTTTTAAAACGGCTGCATTGCTTTTTGTAATTTGTGCGGCCATCGGACCGCTGTGTGTGTGTGTGTGTGTGTGTGTGTGTGTGTGTGTGTGTGTGTGTGTGTGTGTGTGTGTGTGTGTGTGTGTGTGTGTGTGTGTGTGTGTGAATTTGAAGAGTAGTGTTGCTGAGGTGCGTTCAAGAAGATGGACGTTCTGTGATGTTCGACTGTTGTTGTGCTTGTATATTTATAAAAAAAAAAAAAAAAGGGGAGACCAAATCTGAAATGTTTTCTTGACGCCTCCTCCTCCTCCTCCTCCTCCTCCATCACCTCCTCCTGCTGCTCCAAACATGTCTGTCCCCTAAATCTGTCCCCCGTCCCGCCGGCGTCCCTGCAGTCAGTTGTGTGTGTATCACTAGTTCTTAAACCTCAGCCTCGCTCTCTGTGTGTGTTTGTGTGTTAGATGGTTGTAACCCCCCCCTCCCCCCGCCGACCCCCTCCCCTCCCCTCCCCCGACCCCACCCCCTACTGTCTCTGCTTTGTCCCCCCCCCCATCATGCCTCCATCTCCATTCGCTTGCCTTTCCTTCCCTAAAACATCTGCACTCGGTTGCTGTTTAGATTCTTTAGTCGCTCCCGAGTTATTTTCCAGATCGTCGTCGTCTTCAGTCGGAAAAAAACAAATCTAAAGAAAACGAGACGTTTTCGCTGAAACGAAACCGTTTAAAAATTCTGTTTCAAAGAAGCCAAAATGATGTACGAGCCAAAAAGGCTGCGTTTCAAATGACAACACTTCCCTTTAGTGCAATAACAAATAGTGCTCTTCCACCTGCTGCGTTCCAGATGTTGTATTTCTGTTCCAGATGTTGTACTTGTGTACTAACTCTCACTATTCTGAGCGCATCGGTGCGTTCACGCTGTCGAGTACAGAAACATACAAAGTACCAGGACGATGCACTCAAAACCCTCCAAAAAAAACAACACCTTGATTTCTGGGTAAAATAATTAAAGCTGCAGATATTGTGTCGGCCCCCTTCAGCCCCCCCCCCTCCCGTTTGGCTCCAAAATGGCTGCCACTAAAAAATATATATATAAAAAATAAAAAAAACACAACAGCCCAGCCGCCCGTCTCCTCCTCTCCTCCTCTCCTCCTCTCCTCCTCCCCTCCTCCCCTCCTCTCCGACCGAACACCGACCGACAGCCTCATCTCCACCGTCACGTTTTTCTGTCCTTGGTGGCCAAAACAAAAACACAAAACAAAACGAGGAAATGTAATAATCATTGTTTGGTAACTGTTTTTAGTGCTATGTTTTTGGAGCGTTACGAGTATTTTCTAACATGTTACAATAAAAGATTGTAGTGTACAAATTCACATTTATAAAATATATATATATATATATAGATATATATGAGAAATGTATGTTCTAATGCAATAAAGAGAGATTAAGAATTATGAAAACTGGCTCAATCTGAGTATTATTATTATTATTTACAATATCCTTCTTGTTAAACATGCTGTCATGGATTGAACATTTGCTTTTGTGGAAGAAATTTCAGCCGTTTTATAGAAATTTGTTTTCTTTTTGTTTATTTTCTGTGTTGTACAGAAGCAGGAAACTATGAATACAAGTTGTACATAACTACAGTGAATCAAATTATGTTTTTGTCTGTTAAAACAATCATTTATAACCCAGTTTATTCTGTCGTTTAGACGCCAAAACAACCAGTTTTATACTTTCAAAACGTCACTCAAAAACAGAGGTGATGTGAGGCTCTCGCCTGCTGCTGTTGAAGCGTCACGGAGGTTTATCAAGCAGTTGAAAATTAAAAAACAGTCATCCTATAACATGTCGTCCAAAATTTTAAAAAAAGTCAAACTATATCATGTCGTTAAAAATAAAAAAAAAGTTATACTATAACATGTCGTTAAAAATAAAAAAAAGTTATACTATATCATGTCGTTAAAAATTAAGAAAAAGTTATACTATATCAAGTCGTTAAAAATTTAAAGAATGTTATACTATATCATGTCCAAAATCATAAAAAAAGTCATACTATATCAAGTCGTTAAAAATAAAAAAATCCATACTATATCATGTCGTTAATTTTTTTTTTTAAAGTCATACTATATCATGTCGTTAAAAATTTAAAAAAGTCATACTATATCATGTCGTTAAAAATGAAAAAAAAGTTATACTATATCATGTCGTTAAAAATTTAAAAAAAAGTTATACTATATCAAGTCGTTAAAAATTTAAAGAATGTTATACTATATCATGTCCAAAATCATAAAAAAAGTCATACTATATCAAGTCGTTAAAAATAAAAAAATCCATACTATATCATGTCGTTAAAAATTTAAAAAAGTCATACTATATCATGTCGTTAAAAATGAAAAAAAGTAATACTATATCATGTTAAAAATTAAAAAAATTATACTATATCAAGTCGTTAAAAATTAAAAAAATTATACTATAGCATGTCGTTAAAAATTAAAAAAAATTATACTATAGCATGTCGTTAAAAATTAAAAAAAGTTATACTATATCATGTCCAAAATCATAAAAAAAGTCATACTATATCAAGTCGTTAAAAATAAAAAAATCCATACTATATCATGTCGTTAATTTTTTTTTTTTAAGTCATACTATATCATGTCGTTAAAAATTTAAAAAAAAAAAGTCATACTATATCATGTCGTTAAAAATAAAAAAGTCATACTAAAATATGATAAAAAAAGTAATATTATTATATCATATTACGATATTTCCTTCAAATTTCTGATGACATGCTATAAGTATGACTTCCGTTCAAGTTATGGAGGCTAACACGGTGGTGCAGCTGTCAAAGTTGTTGTCTCTCAGTCGAAAGTTCCTGGGTTCAATTCCTGCCTGTGACTTTCCACGTGGATTCATTATTCCTGCAAGACTAATGACCAGAAAGTAAAGTTTGTTGTCCACAAAATAAGGATGAATAACTTATGCATGTTGTCCATAATGTAAAACATCACATTCAAGCAAGAACATGCAATCCTCCACACTAAGTTCCAGACCCGCTATCGAACCCAGAAGCTCCTGATTGTGAGATGACAACGCTGGATTGGAACTTCAACATTTTTGATGTCTCTCTTGCATGCTTGTCTGACTTATATGACTTATATAACTTTTAAACATGTTAAAGAAGAGAGTTCTACAGTACAGTGGTTGGTGCTGTTGCCTCCCATTCAGAAGGTTCCAGGTTCGAGACTCACCTGGAAAGGATGACATTAACATCCGAGATGAAAAGCCACAGCAAGAATTGAACCTGCAACCATCTGACTGGGAGGCAACAACATTAACCACTGCACCACCGTGCTTTCTTCAAGAAAATGTTTAAAAGTCATATAAGTAATATAAGTCAGACGAACATGCAATAGAGGCAGCACAACTTTGCAGTTGCTAGCGTTGTCATCTCACAGTCAGGAAGTACTGGGTTCGATCAGGGGCTTGGAACTCTGTCTGTGGAGGATTGCATGTTCTTGCTTGGAGTGTGACTTTGTCACAATTACGACTACATGATGTTTGTTTTACATCATGGACTATATGCATGATAACATGCATAAGTTAGTCATCCAAATTTATGATGACATACTTAAATTTACTTATGACTATGCAGGAACATGCAAATTCCACATAGAAAGTCCCAGGCGGGGATCGAACCACGGACCTTTAGACTGTAAGACGACAACGCTGAAAGTCATATTTATAGCATGTCGTCTAAAATATGACCAAAAAAGTCATACTATAGCATGTCATCCGAAAAATGACCAAAATGTAAAACTATATCGTGTCCTCCGAAATATGACCAAAAAGTCGATTTCATTTTTTAGACGACATGCTATAGTATGACTTTTTTATCATATTTTAGACGACATGCTATAGTATGACTTTTTTATCATATTTTAGACGACATGCTATAGTATGACTTTTTTATCATATTTTATACGACATGCTATAGTATGACTTTTTTTTATCATATTTTAGACGACATGCTATAGTATGACTTTTTTATCATATTTTAGACGACATGCTATAGTATGACTTTTTTATCATATTTTAGACGACATGCTATAGTATGACTTTTTTATCATATTTTAGACGACATGCTATAGTATGACTTTTTTCATCATATTTTTTAGACGACATGCTATAGTATGACTTTTTTATCATATTTTAGACGACATGCTATAGTATGACTTTTTTATATATTTTAGTGCTATAGTATGACTTTTTTATCATATTTTAGACGACATGCTATAGTATGACTTTTTTTTCATATTTTTATACGACATGCTATAGTATGACTTTTTTATCATATTTTAGACGACATGCTATAGTATGACTTTTTTATCATATTTTAGACGACATGCTATAGTATGACTTTTTTATCATATTTTAGACGACATGCTATAGTATGACTTTTTTATCATATTTTAGACGACATGCTATAGTATGACTTTTTTATCATATTTTAGACGACATGCTATAGTATGACTTTTTTATCATATTTTAGACGACATGCTATAGTATGACTTTTTTATCATATTTTAGACGACATGCTATAGTATGACTTTTCATATTTTTAGACGACATGCTATAGTATGACTTTTTGGTCATATTTTAAAATATGACGACATACTATAGTATGACTTTTTTCAATATGACATACTATAGCATGTCGTCTAAAATATGACCAAAAAGTCATACTATAGCATGTCGTCTAAAATATGATCAAAAAGTCATACTATAGCATGTCGTCTAAAATATGACTTTTTGTCATACTATAGCATGTCGTCTAAAATATGATATAAAAATGTCATACTATAGCATGTCGTCTAAAATATGATAAAAAAGTCATACTATAGCATGTCGTCTAAAATATGATATGTCGTCTAATATCAAAAAGTCATACTATAGATGTCGTCTAAAATATGACATACTATAGCATGTCGTCTAAAATATGAAAAAAGTCATACTATAGCATGTCGTCTAAAATATGATCAAAAAAAATAGTCATACTATAGCATGTCGTCTAAAATATGATAAAAAAGTCATACTATAGCATGTCGTCTAAAATATGATCAAAAAAAGTCATACTATAGCATGTCGTCTAAAATATGATAAAAAAAATCATATTTTAGAAGACATCATACTATAGCATGTCGTCCGAAAAATGAAATCGACTTTTTGGTCATATTTCGGAGGACACGATATAGTTTTAGTCATATTTTTAGACACATTAGTATGACTTTTTTTATCATATTTCAGATGACATGCTATAGTATGACTTTTTTGTCATATCTTAGACGACATACTATAAATATGACTTCCGTTTAAATTATTTCAGGCAACACAACAGTGCAGTTGTCAGCGTTGTCGTCTTACAGTCTAAAGGTCCGTGGTTCGATCCCCGCCTGGGACTTTCTATGTGGAATTTGCATGTTCCTGCATAGGTAATAAGTAAATTAAAATATGTCATCCATAATATGGATGACTATCTTATGCATGTTATCATGCATATAGTCCATGATGTAAAACAAACATCATGTAGTCGTAATTGTGACAAAGTCACACTCCAAGCAAGAACATGCAATCCTCCACAGACAGAGTTCCAAGCCCCTGATCGAACCCAGTACTTCCTGACTGTGAGATGACAACGCTAGCAACTGCAAAGTTGTGCTGCCTCTATTGCATTTTCGTCTGATTTACATTACTTATATGACTTTTAAACATTTTCTTGAAGGAAGCACAGTGGTGCAGCGGTTAGTGTTGTTGCCTCCCAGTCAGAAGGTTGCAGGTTCAATTCTTGCCCTCCACATGGCTTTTCATCTAGGATGTTAATGTCATCCTGTCAGTGGAGAGTCTTGAACCTGGAACCTTCTGAATGGGAGGCAACAGCACCAACCACTGCACCGTAGACCTCTCTTCCTTAACATGTTTAAAAGTTATATAAGTCATATAAGTCAGACAAGCATGCAAGAGAGTCATCAAAAATGTTGAAGTTCCAAACCAGCGTTGTCATCTCACAATCAGGAGCTTCTGGGTTCGATAGCGGGTCTGGAACTTAGTGTGGAGGATTGCATGTTCTTGCTTGAATGTAATGTTTTACATTATGGACAACATGCATAAGTTAGTCATCCTTATTATGGACGACAAACTTTACATTCTGGTCATTAGTTTTGCAGGAATAAGGAATTCATGTTGAAAGTCACAGGCAGGAATCAAACCCGGGACCTTTCGACTGAGAGACAACAACTCTGACAGCTGCACCACTGTGTTAGCTTCCATGACATGAACGGAAGTCATACTTATAGCATGTCGTCTAAAATATGACCAAAAAGTCATACTATAGCATGTCGTCTAAAATATGACAAAAAAGTCATACTATAGCATGTCGTCTAAAATATGATAAAAAAGTCATACTATAGCATGTCGTCTAAAATATGACCAAAAAGTCATACTATAGCATGTCGTCTAAAATATGATCAAAAAGTCATACTATAGCATGTCGTCTAAAATATGATCAAAAAGTCATACTATAGCATGTCGTCTAAAATATGATAAAAAAGTCATACTATAGCATGTCGTCTAAAATATGACCAAAAAGTCATACTATAGCATGTCGTCTAAAATATGACCAAAAAGTCATACTATAGCATGTCGTCTAAAATATGATAAAAAAGTCATACTATAGCATGTCGTCTAAAATATGACCAAAAAGTCATACTATAGCATGTCGTCTAAAATATGATCAAAAAGTCATACTATAGCATGTCGTCTAAAATATGATAAAAAAGTCATACT